>NC_022014.1:80660042-80691957 GCF_000317375.1 Microtus ochrogaster
AAAAAAAAAGACAACCAACGACAATTTATTTTTTATTATTTTTAAACTACGTATAAACGTGTATTTCTGTGTACATATATGCATGTGAGTGCGGGTGCCCAAGGAGTCCAGAAGAAGGCGTTGGAGCCCCTGGAGCTGGAGTTACAGGTGAGCTGCCTGATGTGGGCACTGGGAACCAAACAGGGGTCCTCTGCTAGAGCAGTAAGCACTCCAAAGGGCTGAGCAGTCTTCCCAGTCCTGATGCACTTCCTTTTTTGGTAATCAGGTTGTGTGATTCCCCTGAGCTTTGTGGAGGGTGATGTCATTTCACAATGACAAAAGGCTGGACTCAGACATTAGGGTCTATTGTTTTCCACTTCATGATTTCAGTCTATCTGCTCCCTCCTGGACTGCCAAATGCATTTAACATTGAATAAAGGTATTAGCACACACAACCATTGATTCAACAATGTTTATTGAGGGTCCACTCTCTTCCAGGTACCATGTGAGGGGCTGAGGTGAGAAAGTAAGCCAAACAGGTAAAAATGCCTTCTGCACTCACCTGGTGCCAGTGTCCCACTGCTGTGAAGAGACACCATGCCCATGGCAACTCTTAAAAGAAAGCGTTTAATTGGGGCAGGCTTACAGCTTCAGGGGGTTCATCCATGATCATCATGGCAGGAAGCAAGCAGGAAGACTTGGTGCTGAAGCAGTAGCTGAGAGTTTTATATCCTGACCCACAGGCAGTAGGCAGAGAGAGAACTGGGCCTGATGTGGGCTTTTAAAACCTCAAAGCCCACCCCCAATGACACACCTTCTCCAACAAGGCCACACCTCCTAATCCTTCCAGTCAACTGGGGACTAAGCAGGCAAATATATACACCTATAAAGGGAGGGCATCCTCATTCAAACCACCCACCATACCTAACAATACTGTTATTTCTGTATTGGGTAATCTTTCTTTCATGTCCCAGGATAGCCTTGAACTCTTGAGATTACAGGCATGTTTACCACATTTAGTGTACGTTGAATCATTGCTGGGCATCTGAGGGGAAGGTGATGGCATCCTTGTGCATTTTTCCCAACACAGCACCACAATGCAGTCTAAACCACACATGTATTGTCTCACGGTTCTGGGAGCCAGAGGTCCAGGAACAGGGTTCACATTCAGCTACCTTTCTTGCTCAGCTAAGACCCACATGCCTAGGGATGGTACTACCCACAGTGGGTGAGGCCTTTGCATATCAATTATCAATCAAGACAATCTCCCACAGACATGGTCACAGGCCAATCTGACCTAGGCAATTAAAATTCCCACTTCCCAGGTGACTCCAGGTTATGTGAGGCTGATAGCAAAACCCAGCCAGTACAGGTTTCTCTCCCAGGCGTGTGGGAAACGCTTCGTTATGTTCTCACATGCATGTTTGGTCTCTCTCTGTGTGACAAAACTTCCTCATCCTGTGAAAATTCTCATGAGTGCGGGCCCATCCTGGTTATCTTATTACATATCTTATTAAGAATCACCTCTCTGAAAATGCTATCTCCAAAAGGCCACGTTTCTTGACTATAGAACTTGTCTTAGTGAGAATTTTATTGCTGTGAAGAGACACCATGGCCTTGGCAACTCCTATAAAGGAAAACATTTATCATCGCGGGGGGGGGGAGGGCATGGCAGTGCACAGGCAGACATGGGGTGCTGGAGAGGTAGCTGCTAGTTCTACCACCAAGAAGGCAAACAGCAGGAAGAGAGAGACCCTGGGCCTGGCTTGAGCACTTGAAACCTCAAACCCCACCTCCAGTGACACACTTCCTCCAAGCTATACAAACTTCAACAAGGCCACACCTCCTAATAGTGTCACCCTCTGTGAATTTATGGAAGCCATTTTCTTACAAACCATCATGGGTGGGTGCAGAGCAGGTCAAGAGTGGAGGGGCACCCATGCCCCACCCTGAATATCAGAGGATTTGCGACGGTAGTAGCCACACAGCCAGCCTTCCAGTGTCATTATTATTTGTTTGTTTGTTTTTACTTCTATCCTGTTTTGAGACAGGGTCTCATGCAACCCAGACTGGTCTCAAATTCCCTGTACAACTGAGGATGACCTTTGTCTTAGTTGCTTTTCCATTGTTGTGAAGAGACGTCATCTCCTAGACAATTTTCAGAATTGGGAGTTTGCTGACAGTCTCAGAGGTGGAGTTCATGACCATCACAGCAAGGAGCGAGGCAGCAGGCATGGTGCTCAGGCAGCGACTGGGAGCTTAAATGTTGAAGCAACAACCAGGAGGTAGAGAGAGCTAACAGAGAATGGTGTGGGGTTTGGAAACCTCAAAGCCCACCTTCAATGACACACCTCCTCCAGCAAGGCCACATCCCCTAATCCTTCCCAAACAATGCTACAAACTGGGGACCAAACATTCAAATATATGAACCTATGGGGGCCATTCTTATTCAAACCACCACAACCCTGAACTCCTGATCCTCCTGCCTCCACTTCTTGAGTGCTTGGATTACAGGCATGTGCCACCTCTGCCGGCTCATGCAGTGCTGGGAGTCAAACCCAGGGCCTCCTGTGTGTTAGGCAGCCCCCCCCACACCACCAACCGAGCTACATCCTCAGCCCTTACTGGTTTTTCAGTTCCTAGGAAGACCTTGGTAGTGGCAAAGACACACACATACACACACACACACACACACACACACACACACACACACACGATCTCATTCAACAGTTAAGAGTGCATGGCTCTAGTTCCCTTGCTATTGGTTCCAAATTACCATTGTGTTTCTTTCTCTGCTGTGGTTGTAGCCCCAGCGTCTGGAAGGCATGCGTGTGACCTACTGATATGAAGTAGTGAGAGTTGTTCCCATCTACCTCAGGAGGTCACGCCCAGTGGATGTGCAACCTGAGCTTGGGGCATTGTTTTCCTGAGTGTGTACACAAAGACCCTCCATAGCGGGGGGCTTAGTGTGCAGAGTCCAGAGCCGGGTCTTTGTTTAATATGAGTCTTTTCTTCTGCAGGCATCAAAGGGATTAATTTTGTAGAGTAAACAGCCTTCAAAACAGGATGCAGGCTCTGAAAGCCTGCACCTGGCTTGCGAGGCCTGCATGGGTGGAAAAGGAGAAGAATCTGAGACCGCACGAGGGAGGGAGGGGACACGAACCTTTTCCCAAGCATTCAGCAGACAAACCCTGCTCTTGGGACTTGGCAGAGACCTGGCTGATGTGGCAGCATTTCCCTGGACAGTTAAGTGAGGCTGGCTTCCTGCCCTGTTTTCCTGTGCCCACATCTACGCAGGAGCCCCATCCTCTAGCTGACCGTGTCCAAGGATGTGCTTGCTACGTTCCAGAAGATTTTGAAGACTGGGCCCGGGAAAGATGCATGTTCTTTGGACTGGTGGGGTCCCCTCCCAAAGCAACCCCCATTCTAAAAAATGGATCCTCTACTCAGCCAAAACCAGAAACTGGGGGCGTCTTTGGGATCCTGACTCCTTGGGAATCCTTAGCTCAGATACTCTGCTATCAGTGTGTTCTCCTTATTGATGGCAACCCACTCCTCGGCTGCAGGCTCAGCCATAGCTTCTCTGCACAGCATCCTCCAGTCTCCAGGTTCAACTCCTTTCTCTTCAGTTTTAAGCACTAGTCCCTATATGAACATCCTTTCCAGACTTCAGGGCCTATCTGAGCCATCCCCACCTCTAGGGAGCCACGGCCATCAGCCCAGGGGCTCTAGGACAACTGAGCTGTGTTGGTGGCACCAAGCACAGTTCATAAATGCTGAATGAACATGCAAGTGAAGGCATGAACTAAGGATGAATGAATGAATTAGACAGCCCGGCTGCTCAAAGACAAGCCAGTACAAGTGTAGCAGAAATTAACAGAACGTCACCAGGGGCCCAGGAAGCCGGTCAGCTTCGAGGCTCAGTGACAGCTTCCAATACCATAAAACGTAGCGTGCTGGGCAGTGGTGGCACATACCTTTAATCCCAGCACTCGGGAGGCAGAGGCAGGTGGATCTCTATGAGTTCAAGGCCAGCCTGGTCTAGAAGAGCTAGTTCCAGGACAGGAACCAAAAGCTACGGAAAAAAACCCTGTCTGGAAAATAAAAAACAAAAACAAAACAAAACAAAAAAAGAAAACAAAAAACAAAACAAAGGTAGCATGTAGCATCGTGGGAACACGACTACAGCTTTGGTCTTGTGACCTGGAGGATCTGGGGAGGATTATGGAGGCTGTGAGAGAAAAGCTATGTCTCTTCCTAGGCCACCTCTTCTGTCCTCTGCTGTACTCACCACTTGGAGGTTCCATGTGGCCAGCAGATGCACTGGGGAACTCTCCAGCCCATTTTGTTTGCCAGTCATTCCCAAAAGGCCTCTCTGGAAATGGATCTCACACTTCCCTCAAAAACATCTTCAGGAGCTGAGGAGATGCGGCTCAGTCGGGAAAGGGCTTGCCTCAGAAGCATGAGAACCTGAATCTGGATCTGGAACCCATGTAAGGAGCTGGCACTGTGGTCCCCGTGTCTGTGGTCCTGGCGGAGGTGAGATGGGAGGCAGACAGGCAGGTCCCCGGGGGCTCCCAGGCCAGTGTCCTAGTCTAATTCCTGTGATTAAATGTTCTGACAAAAGCAGATGGGGGAAGAAAGGGTTTGTCTAGCTCACCATTCCAGGTTCTCGTCCATCCTCAAAGTCACAGTGGAAGGAAGGAGGTGGAGAGAACTGGTCACGTCATGTCCACAGTCAAGAGCAGAAAGAGATGACCATTGCATACTCACATGCTTGCTTGATTGCGCTCAGCTCGATTTTGCCACTCATCTGCCTAGGGAATGGAGCCGCCCATAGTGGGCTAGGACTTCCTCTGTCAGTTAACATAATTAACAACTGTGAGACTCACCCCAGCTGATTCTAGGTTATATACAGTAGGCAATTAAAACTAACTGTCAACAGCCATCTGACTTGTCCCACATGGCAAAGCTCCAGGCTAGCCTCTGGGAAGCCATAACGGACAACCGTCCTGGAGGGAATCAGGTTACAGAATGCAAAGAGTCAATGGCAGCCATGGGAAGGAGGGATGGCAGATGCCTGCTGGGTAGGGAAGGGGTTGGGCAGGACCCTGCTTCCTCATTTCCCCCAAGCAGCTGCACTAAGGCCCAGAGGGCTTTCTTCAGGAGCAGTGGTCAGCAGACATTCTCTGGGGCCCATAAGGATCTCCAGCTAATAAAAGAAGCAGTTTCCCCATGTAGTCCCGTAGGAAGTCCTGGCTGCCTGGGAACAGAAGGGAGCTGGCTTCACCAGCTTCCCTTACTTGTACCCCAAAGTCCTGTGGACTCTGCTTGGCCAAGGGTAGGGAAATCCAGGTTGAGCACTCAGGAAGGAGCAAATGAAGCCCCCTGAGACCTTGGGCCTGTTTTCAGACTTCAACTTGAGAATGGGGCAGGAACAAACCCAGACTGTTCTTCCTGGTGTTTACCAAGCTGGGAAGGGAAGGCTTAAGACTTAGAAGCTCATATATGTGGAGACCTGGACACACGCCTTTAATCCCAGCACTCAGGAGGCAAAGGCAGGCGGATCTCTAGGAATTTGAGCCCAGCCTGGTCTACAGAGTGAGTTCCAGGACAGCCAAGGCTACAGAGAGAAACCTGTCTCGAAAAACTGGGGGGAAAAAGAACTTAAAAGACATTTTGTTATTGTTTTTGCAAAATCTACAAGAGCATATGACAATGGTGACCCCTCCCTGGATGCCTATCATGGCACAGAAAAGGCCCTGGAACTCCAGCTCCTTGGGCCTCCCAGGAAACCCACCCTGGCATAGCAGAGTGCTACTCAGTTATGTGCTTAAAGTTTTCATAATGAAATTATCTAAAAATATTCTCGGCACGGTGTTTCTGCAGACCTTGCTCTCAATTGTGTGTGTGTGTGTGTGTATGTATTGTAAATATATATAGTGCATCTATATATAGCTCCCATCTTCAAGTAGTCATTACTTAAATAAGATTACCATGCAAATATGTAAAGAGGAGCAAATGACTTGATGGCATGCGAGCACCTGGCCAGGTGGACCACCTGCAGCTGGCTGCGCCCGCAGGTGCTGAGCTGGGACCCTCCTGTCTTGTCCCACCTTTGACCTCAGGAGCAATGCTATTATGTAAGGAGGGGGAAAACCAGGCTACGGGAGGCCCAGCTCAGCCATCCCTCTGCTTACAGCAACCAGAGCCCTGTGCAGCCAGCCAACCTGGCCAGAATCACCAGGCTTCCTCTTTGACACTGAGCAAGTCCTGTGCTCCTCAGAGCCTGCTTCCGCTAATGAAAAGTGGAAATGAGAACCACATACCCCTGAGACCGAGCGGGACCTTGCACAGAGAGAGGGTTCAGCCGACGGCCGAAGCGCCTTCCTCTCCACTGAAAGAGGGGAGGCAGCGTTTGATCCTTGTTCAGGAATACCAGGCCCCACTTGTCAACACTGAGGGGGCTCAGATTGCAGAAGCTCCCAGGCCGGCTCCAGCCTGGCCGCCCTGACCACACGCATGCACCAAGTCTGCCAGGAAGGCCAGGCTGTGGTTAGGAACGGCGGCCATTATGGTTTCCAGAAAATTCCTTCGAGCAAGGAGAAGCTGCTTGCCATTCCTGGGGCCTCTCAGTTTGCACCAGTGTGGTTTCCAATCAAGCTGGACGGCACCACACACACACACACACACACACACACACACACACACACACACACGGGTGTGCGTACCTTTTTGCTTCCCCAGAAAGCCTGGGTGGGACCTTGACTTCCTTTCCTTTCGCTTCCTCTTTGACTTTCAGCTCTTGTTTTGACGACCCAGGTGATGTTTATTCTGTCCTCAAAGAATGCCCTGCAGGGCTTGGTGTGAGTGGGAAACCTGGGAGGTGGCCAGCAGGACCACACAGGAGAGGGTTGGGACACAGACAAGACTCCCCTCCGCACCCGCTGAGGTTGTTAATTCTGCCTAAGGGGGACTGGACGCCCCAGATTATCACTCAGGTGTGGCTGCAGGTTGGCTTGAGAGGGTCCTGGGTACAGGTGAGGCAGCAGTCTTGGGGACAACAGGTAGAGTCAAGGGTTAAATTAACAGAACCTGAAAGAGTGAGTTAGTAGTCTACAACAGCAATTCTCAACCTGTGGGTCACCACCCTTATAGGGCGGAACGACCCTTTCACAGGGGTCGAGTATCAGATATCCCACATATCAGCTATTTACATTATGATTCATAACAGTAGCAAAATTATGGTTGTGACATAGCAACAAAAGTAATACTAAAGTTGGGGGTCAGCACGATGTGAGAAGCTGCAGTTTGAGACTGAGGGCAGGGCCTCAGCAAAAGGCAGGTCTGAGGGAGTGCTGGGTTGACCTGAGCCTCAGACAGTCCTCTGGAGCCACGGCAAAGAAAGGCTGTGCAGTTCTGGTCTGGTCTTGAAGCAGCCAGAGGCTCCTATTTCCTCCCCTATTTCATCTTTCCTTCAGTGATGGGTCTCTCCTCTGCTATGAGCATCCTAGGAAAAAGAGAGTACCTCCAGTCCACAGCCTGGCCAAGCGACCAAATGCCAGTCACGTGAGTGAGCGAGGCATCTTGGGGGTTCTGACTCCATCAGACATGCTCCTGGCTGCAGCTCAAGACCTTCCCAGCTGAGTGCAGAAGTTCACAGGATCACAAGATAATTGCTGTAGTCATTTTCCAATGGCTGTGACGAAACCCCACGATCAAAAAAGCTTAATTTGGGTCTCTGGTTGTAGAGGATTAGAGTCTCTGACCACGATGGTGATGGCGGGGAGCGTGGTAGCAGATAGGCAGGCATGGTGCCGCCAGATTAGTAAGCAGAGAGTGTACATCCTTATGTAGAAGGCAGAGAGCTAACTGGAACATCATGGGCATTTGAAACCTCGGAGATTTGTCCCCAGTGACACATCCTCCAACAAAGCCATACCTCCTCCTCCTTCTCAAACACTTCCACCAGCTGGCACCGTTCCCATCTGAGCCACCACAATGAAATTGTTTCTATACAGTAAGCAAAATCGTGGTTTCATTTTTAAGCAGCAAAAAAAAAAAAGTCATTTTACAACTTCACTAGAATGACCTTAATGGCTTATTGGGTGTCTTGGCCCATTTTGTGTTACTACTACAGAACTCCAAAGGCTGGAAAATTACCAAGAAAAGAGGCTTATTTAATTCAAGCATGGCACCCTTGCCCGCCTCTGGTAAGGGTCTCACAGAAACAGCATTTCATGGTGGGAACATATGTATGGCAGAGCACACAGCCATAGAGGAAACAAACACCTGGAGAGCCAAACTCATTTTCCCAGGGATGAACCCAACCCCAAGGAACCTGAGCCACTCAGGGCTAGAACGAATCCCTTCTGAAGGCAGACTCCCAAAAGTCCCACAAAGCCACATCCTCTCTTGATGCCACTACTTAGGAGATGAAGCTCTACGATAAGAACCTTCCAGGGCAAACCACAACGAGGTTAGAGTCCCAGGCAAGGGGATAAGAGGGGACAGGTGTAAGTGTATATGTTTTGTGCATGTGTGTGTGCATCCATGTGTTTGCACTCTCGTGTGTGTATATGTATGTGTATGCACTAATGTGCACATGCATGTGTGTGAAGACCAGAGGCTGATGTCGGTTGTCTTCTTCAATTACTTCTCACCCTTTAAAATATTTGAAATTACATTTTCCATTTATCTTGTTAGGAAGGCAAAAGAGCTGAGGTCAAAGGACAGAATCCTTACCCTCATCACTAGTCCACAGGAGAGGAGGCTGCGACAGACCGGGGGTCTGTTGAGCTCACTCGCCGTGCACACGCTTGGCATCAGATGGAAGCACTGTGGGTCTGTGTCTTCAGATGAACCATACCTGGCTGGCAGAGTTTATGCAAATATGTGAAAACTGGAAGACTTCTGAAATCCAGAGCACATCTGGCCCTCTCTCCGCACAGTCAGGTAAAGTTGCACAGCCCACACAATGCATTTATAGAAAAAAAAAAAAAACTTAGCGTGATTCAGGCTGCCCACGCTCCTCTGACATTCACGAGGAGCCCACCTATGGAGCCCAACGACTTCTCAGAGACAAACAGAAATGAGTTACTTCCTACCTGGGGAGAAAGTGGCTCCCTCTCTGCTGCTCATAACCAGTCTCTGCTTAGGAGTCCACCTCTGGAGCCCACCCGGTCTTCAGCCCTCAGAAGGCTTCTCAGAGATAAAGAGAAATGAAAATTACTTCTGCAACCATGGTACCTGTGGAGGAGCAGGCTCCCTCTCTGCTGCTCATAACCCCAGTCTCTGCTTCCACCATCAACACTGGCCCAGCAGTCAGGACAGCCCCTAGAGTGAGGCTCAGAGCACAAGAAGCCCAAAAGCCGCAGGAAGCAAGGACAAAGCCTTGTGCTTTTTCCTACTGACCTTGCAGCTTCCCGCGCAGTCTGGCAAGTAGAGTAACCCGGAAGAGAGTGCAAGAGAGAGGAGGAGATGCACCATGGGAAAAATAAATAAAAGTCACACATCACATTAGGGAGAGGAGCACACTGCAGGCCAATGGCAACAGAGTATCCATCCTAGACGCTACACCTTGGAGTGAGGATGTTGAGCCGTTTCCATGGTTTCTGGCCCTTCATAATCCTCACCCAAACAGCACTCTTACCGATCATCTTGCATCAGTGTGCAAGAGGAGAAATGAAGTAGGAGGGAAGCGCTGGTGGGGGGTGGGGTGGGGGGCGAGCAGTGGGGGAGGGGTGAGCATAAGGACTTCCTGCAGGACAAGTGACCTGGGAGCCTGCCTGGACCTTCATGAGGCCAACCCTGATTTATAAAGTCTAGTGGTTTAGAGGGGACAGGGTGGGATGTGAGCAATGGGCCTGGATACCGAGTGACCTCACAAAGCTGCATCTTCATCTGTGAAAGGATGGGCAGGGCAGATGGGATACTGAAGCCCTGGTGCTGGCAGCCCACTTTGAGCCTAAAGCACAGGACTACAATTAACGAAACAAAGTTTCTTTGAAGTACAATGTACATGCAGTAAAAGTCACCCTTCCCCTCACCACAAGACAGGGTTTCTCAGAATAACTCAGGCTGTCCTGGAATTCGCTCTGCTGACCAGGTAGACCTGGAATTGAAAGATCCCTGCCTGTCTCTGCCTACTGAGTGCCAACACCGCCTGGCTAAAAGTCACCAGTCTTAAGGGTCCATCTGATAGGTTTGCACTTCGTGTGAGGTTGTGGAGAACACTTCCAAGTCAAGACAGAAAACATCTCCATGGATCAGGCAGTCATGATGCACGCCTTTAATCCCAGCACTCAAAAGGCAGAGGCAGCCGGGCGATGGTGGCGCACGCCTTTAATCCCAGCACTCAAGAGGCAGAGGCAGGTGGATCTCTGTGAGTTCGAGGCCAGCCTGGTCTACAAAATGAGTTCTGGTACAGCTAGGGCTGTTACACAGAGAAACCCTGTCTCAAAAAACCAAAGTCTCTGGCTTCTTTCCCTTTAAGAGCTTTGAAGGTGCTTTGTTGTAGACTGTATCTATAGCTCTGTTCTTTTCACTTCTGGCTATCATTCCATCACACGCGGCTAAGTGGCAACTTTTTAAAAATTATTTGGGAGGGGCTGGCATACATGCTATGGTACACGTGTGGAGGTCAGAAGACAACTTCCACCGTTACATGGGTTCCAGAGATGTGGCTTTCATGACAAGTGCCTTGACCTGAGGAAGCGATCTGTACAGTGGTGACATCTAAATATTTAATTATGTGTAATTATTCTTCAAGCCCTGGTTCAGTGTGCTGGTCTCTTTATGATCCTATTGCTTCATCTCAGGTGCAGCTCAGAAATATCCCTGTGGGGACTGGAGAGAGGGCTAAGCAGAGCACCTGCTGTTCTTGCAGAGGACCCAGGGTTCAGTTCCCAGCACCCACGTGGTGACTCACTATCACCTGTAATTCCAGTTGCAGAGGCTCTGACACCCTCTTCTGCCCATGTGCATGTGCTCCTGTCCACCAGTTTCTGAACACCCACTCCGAGGCTTAATATTAATTATAAACTGTTTGCCCTATTAGCTTAGGCTTATTACTAACTAACTCTTAAAACTTCAATTAACCCATTTCTATTATTCTACATTTTACCACGAGGCTCATGGCTTGTTACCTCACATCTTGATTCTCCGGTGGCTGCCGGCGTCTCCCAGACTCCACCTTCTTTTTTCCTTTATCTTTGCTTAGATTTCTCACCTGAATCTATTCTGCCTGGCTACTGGCCAAATCAGCTTCTTTATTAACTAATGGTAGTAAAACACTCACAGCATACAGAAGGGAGTCCAAAATCACTCTGTGCGCGCGTGCGTGCGTGCGCACACACACACGCGCGCACACACACACACCTATAAAATGTTTTAAAGAATTTTTTTTTTTTAGTTTTTCAAGACATGGTTTCTCTGTAGCTTTGAAGCCTGTCCTAGAACTAGCTCTTATAGACCAGACTGGCCTCAAACTCACAGAGATCCGCCTGCCTCTGCTTCCCGAGTGCTGGGATTAAAGGAGTGCACCACCACCGCCTAACTTAAAGAATTATTTTTTAAACATCAACTTCTATGTAGCCCTGGCTGACCTGGAACTTGAATCCTCTGACCTCAGCCTCAAGAGTGCTAAAATTACAGACACGAGCCATCATCCCTAATGGAGTTATAAAAGTTTTATTTTTCTGTTTTACTTGTGTGTATGTGTGTTACACCTGAATACAGGGTTCAAAGAGATCATCAGCTCCCTTGGAGCACAAAGAGTTGTGATCAGCCCACCATGGGTGCTGGGTCCTCTTCATGAATTGAGCCAGGAGGTGCTCTTAACCATTGAACCATCTCTCTAACCCATGAAATTCTTGAGTGTTGGCATGTGCCAAGGGTGGGCCAGTGGCTGGGCAGGAAGCAGAAGAGGGCGGCATCAGGATGGCACGGTCCAGCTGTCCTACTCCATTAGTGACCCTCCCTGCCTGGCCTGCGGATGGAGAAACTGAAGAGGACAGAGTCCTTGGAGCCTTCCCTGTCCCGCTGTCCAGCAGAGACCCAGTGGCAGAGGGGACCAAGAGGATTTCCAGGGTTTGTTTACCTTTCTGTCCCTTTCCGACACTCTTCCTTTGGCCATCGTTGTCAAAATGGCAAGGCGCCGTGAAGGGGCTCAGAAAGAATACGCGGACCAACACATGGCAAGGTGCTGAGCTGCCAGGTGCTTCCCTTGACTGCCAGAGAAACCAAGACCTGGTACCCCCAGAGCAGGGTGGGGGGAGGACCTGGGGATTGGGAACCAGCCTCCCTGCTGTCTTGCTAAGCAGAGGCACAAGTGAGCAAGGCTTAGGGTCCAGGGACACGTGCTTCTGACTCATCTATGGAAGTTCAAAACGGGCACCACAGTCCTCCTGGCTTTGGTGAGAGCTATCTAGAGTCTAAGAGAATTGGTCTCAAGAGGACTCTTCTCACCTGCCCTAAGGCAAGAAAACCTGAGGGGTGAGGGAAGGAAGTCTAGATTGGGGAGCAGTGCCCTGGTAGGTCGGGTTCCAGGCCTGGACACCTTACAGGCTCAGGCATTCACTGACTCCTTCTCTATGTGGGCACAGGCCACGGGCCCCACTGTCCTACAGAAAAGCCAGCAGGTACCTACTACAGGCTCTCCAGTGGCCAGGTGAGTGTCCTTCCATGACACGTCCCTCTACCATCCGACATGAGAAAACTCAGATCCTGGTGGGATCTGGGGAGCTGGCTGGAGGAGACCCACCCAGGCCTCTTGAGGAGGCGAGATGCCCCTGGCTGCCTGTCATCATTTTGCCAGCGAGGGAGCTGGGCCAAACTGCTAGCAAGAGGAAAGTGCTGCTTGTGTTTGTCTGCCTGGGAACAGAAGAAGCCAACAGGCCTCAGGCTCAGGAGGAGACTGGGTGGCCCGGTGGTGAGAGCGTGGAGCCAGACTGCCTGGGTTCAAGTCAAATCAAATTTGCTCGCTGTCTTCTGGTTGTGTCATGTGGGCTGCATGATCAAGGAAGTTATGACACTCCCTCTGAATCTCTGCCCTAGTCACCACCCAGAACACACGTGGAAAAGTGCCCAGTACACAGTAGGTGGCCAGGAAGGCCTATGTTCCAAGCCCAGCATTATCTTGCAGCTAGGCCCTGCCCTGTCGAGCATGGCAGCTCCCGCCCCAACTGGCAGGGTGTGATGGTGGAGGATGGGTGTCCTGCCGCTCAGGCAGGAATCTCTGACTCTTGAGGCCTGGCCTCCTGCCTGAGACAGAGGCAGAGCCAGGAAAAGCAAAAGCTACAGGAAGGCCCTAGGCTGCTGCTTGGTACCCCACACTGCCCAACTCCTAGGGGCCATTTATATCAATGGTAGCCCCTTCCCAAGCTATGAGGAAGTCCTGGAAGCTGGCAGGACCCATTTTGCGGAGGATTTACCCACCCAAAGCTGGTTATAAGACCCAGAGGATAATACCAAAAGGAGAGAGACTAAGGCCCAGGTAACTGGGTGCCAGAGATACGGGCTGCCCCTTCTCCTGGGGCAGGAGGTTTCCTCTCTCTTCTGATGAAGCAGCTTCTTGCACTCCTCCCATGTGGCTTTCTCCTCAGCCTCACCCCTCAGTGGCAGCCAGCCGCAGGTAAGATGTTAACCTGCCCTACGCTGGGGAGACAGAGAGGACATAAGGCTCAGAGCCTTCCAATGGAGACCACATTGGGGGAACCAAAGGAGAGAACAAGGGTCTCAGAGGCATAGCCACTGTGTGCATATCTCACAAACGTGTTCATGGGTGTACGTTTGCTATATGTGCAGGTGTATGTGCAGGAGATGAGTGTGCACTTGCGTGCAGGCAAGTACATAGGTGCACAAGGGTGTGTGATGTGCAAAAGTACCAGTGTGATACAGAAAATGTGCAGGCAGGTCTGCCAAGGAGTGTATCCAAGTGTGTGTGTGTGCAAGCATCTTGCACAGCTGTGCTCATTTGTGCAAATGCACCTGTGTGGCAAACCTGGGAGAAAGGGAAGGAAAAGAAGAGAGAAGGGCAGGAGCCCCACCCCCACCTCCACCCCAGCCCTGCTCACAGAAGTCAACCAGCAGCTCTGAGGTTCTGATCTCTTCCCAGAGCGTCCACGGGGTCCATGCAGCCCCAGCAGTTCACTGTCCTTTATCATCCCCGTGGTCAAGGGTCCCTTCCTTAGATGAGACCCTGAGACAGACAACTGGCCAGCCCTGGCAGATCCATACACTCTTCTAAACCCCTAGGTTTAGTGTGCTGAGGGGGGAATCACAGCATGAGGGATGATCTTTCTCTTCCTAGAAACAGCTGCCTAGGTCAAGGCTGGAGCCCCACTTTCTGCTCCATCCAGGGCAGCTATCTGCCCCTCAGCTCCCTCATCTGTAACAGGGAAGGCAGGGATGCCTTACTTGGTATCATGTGAAGGTTAAATCTGTCTTGTTGCCCAGAGCCAGGCCTGGGGCAGACTTCCCCTCTCCAGACCCTGGGACGTGCCCAGCTTGCTGCCCTGCTCACCTCTGCAAAGAACTCTGCAGATTCACAACAGTCCGCCCCCATCTTTTCCATCCCCCTGACCTCCTCCCCACCTAAGCCTGGATCCTTTGCTCCCATTCTTCTCTAATGTCCATCCTTCAGGGACACCCCACAAACATCTGTCCGTCTTGCACCCGAGTCTTATTACAGAGAAGGGAACACCTCTCTTGGGGGCTTACACTGTGCCCCAGACTTCCACCATCTCCTTCAGTACTGGCGGACTGGGACTGCCTTGCAATTAGCTTCCCTCCCTGGACTGTATCCCCTTGAAGGCAAGATCCTGTGTGCCTTGTGTCCTGTGTCTAACCCAAGGTGTATCTCCAGGAAATACATGTGAAATGAACAAACCTCCCCAGCAAAGAACAGAACCCTACCCGCAGGACCAGCGATGAACTAAGATGATGGCTGCTAGGGAGGGGGCCTCCCACATCCACCCCATCCCCCTCTATCCACTCTTCTCCCCTACAGAGTCTGCCATGTCCAGCTTTCACTCCAAGGCAGCTTGAGGCTGGCGGCTCTGCCATCATCTGATACAGGCTGGCTCGTCAGTTGTTGCCATGGAGACCAGCCAGCAGTCAGCTCCATGCCCTCCTGCTGCTGGGCACAGTGAAGGCATAGCCACAGAAGGAGCCCAGCCAAACAAGGGAAAGCATGTAGCTCCACACCCAGAGAACCCCAGGGCTGGTCCCCACCTGCCCACCCCCTCCTTCCTGCACTTGGTGACCTCAGGGAGTCACTTCACATCCCCATGTCACATGAGTGGAATGTGGGTGAGTCTGTCAGCCTCTGCTGCTACGCAGAGATGGAACGAAGCTGGAAGGAAGCCGTGTAGTATGTTGGACTGACACCATGTCATTTTGATTTCTGCATCAGCTTTCTAGAAGGTGGTTGTGAGGGATTTTTGTCTCTGACCCATCACTCCAACTCGGGTAGGGTTGCAGGAAAGAGGGGAAAATGTATCCATTGCTGCACTCAAAGATTTGTGTGGCACCTGAAAATAAAGACAGTGCCTATAGACATGCTGGTCACATTTAAACACGGCCCGACTCTGACGGGCACCGCTGTAATGTGGCGGCCACAATAGCTACCTCCTGCAAGGAATGAATGCACAGGCTAGCTACCCAGCTTGGGAAGATTTAGAATGGCATTGCTGTTTCTCAACGGCCCAAGAGCATCACTAGAGAAGGGGGAGGGAGGTGTGCTGACATACATACAACACTCTTTCTGGGGATGGCTGGAGTAGGAACATGTCAGGATGTTGTGGCCAACCCAGTTCCGGGTGATTGCACATCATATAGCTACACCAACCTGAGTGGACAGGTGAACTCTGCACCTGGATTGGGAGGAGAGTACTGCAAAGCCACATAGCAAAAATGTGAAGCTCTCCACCAAGAGGAATGGGAGGAGAATTGGGAATAAGGATGGAATCTACCAAGACCTATGGGAGAGAAACTGTAAAGAAAAACGCCCCTTTCAGGAAAGAATGTTGAGTAACAATGTTTCAAGCACGCTCTACCCAAACACCTGTGCACTGCAATCACAAGGAGACCCTAAGCAACCTCTTTCTTATAAAAGGGAGCGGAGGGGCCCTTGAGCAACAAGGTAGGGGGACTCACCTCAAGAAGGGAGGGAAACTGAAGATTTGTCTTATGAGCATAGCTCCTCCGAGAATTACTCAGGGATGGGGACAAGCGGAGGGAAGCCAGCTTGGCATTTCAAAAGCTTTCCGGATGCAGAATGGATGGCAGATATATTGCTATTCCTTTGGGCTCCCTGGCAATGTGCAGCCAGCTTCTGGGTATGTGCGGTTAGCACCGGAGCCAGAGGGCTCTACCTCCCCCTTATTCCAGCCTGAGAAGCATCCCCTCCCTTCCCCTGCCCCCACCTTCCTCCCTCTTTCCCTCCCTCTCTCCCTCCCTCCCTCCCTTCCTCCCTCTCCCAGTGCCTGCTCCCCTAGAGGGACTCAATTCCAAAGTGTAAATATGCACTGTCTGTCTAGCTTGGAGCTGCTGTGGGTGTCAGATGAGAAAGTGCCTTGGACAAGGACCTGAGAGGGGAACACACTCCAAGAGCAGGGAGTGTCGCTTGACCCCAATTTCGCTCATGGGGAGAGAAGGAAGCATCAGCTAGCTCCATGTGTTCTCAGAAGTTTGTCTGTTTTCTAGTTTGCTTTTATTCTTTTCCAAAGCTCTGTTCATCCAAGAAAATAATGTAAGCACTCACAGTGGCATTTGAAAGGCCCCGGGGATATTAATCCTTACTGTGGATCCAAAATAGCTAAGTTATTAATGTTCAATGGTGCAGCGTCAAGATATCTTTCATGGAGAATTCCCCTTGTGTTTTCTCTGGATTAGGAAGGTCCAAAGCCAGGGTCAGACACTGGCCCCTAGGGAACGAGGCCAGAGACAGCCTCCTCTTCTTCCTGCCAGGCTCCTCGTACGGGAGATGCCCAGTGCTCCTCAGGCTCCTCTATCCTTCCCTACTTCATCCAGTCTGTGCCTCCTCCCCTACTCCATGACAGATGCATCTCATCTCAGGGTGTCCCTAAAGTTCAGCCTGGGGCTCAGGTTTGGAAGATGAACACAAAGCTAAGTGTGCACGGGTTTGTACATCCCCTCAAAGATCACCCCAAGTTCTGAACTCTAGGACCTGTCGGTGGGACCTGCCTTGGGAATGGGCTCTTTTCTGGTGGGATCCGGTTAGAGTGGGAGTCAAAATGCACCAAGCTGGTCTCTAATCTATTGACTGGTACCCTCAAAAGAAAAGGACAGTTTAGACACAGACACACTGAGGCAGAGAATGGAGTGGCAAATCTTCAAGTCGGGACTGGCTAAGCCCGGCAAGCTACCGCCAGACATAAGGAAAGCAGCATGGGACCAAGTCGCTCAAGAGCCAGTCCTGACAACAGACACCATGACCCTTGTTTGCATGAGTGAAGCTCCATGGTCCTAGAAAGAAACAGTTCTTTTAGAAGCATCGCTAAGGGGATACCTGTGACCGCAGGGAGGCAGGTCTTGGAGTCAAAGCCCTGTGCAGACCAGCTCAGAGTCTTTGGCTTGGGTAAGGGTGATTTCGACACCCACATCCCAGCATCAATCATGGTGCTCAAGAGGGTACAGAGCGGGGCTGGAGAGATGGCTCAGTGGTTAAGAGCGTTGCCTGCTCTTCCGAAGGTCCTGAGTTCAATTCCCGGCAACCACATGGTGGCTCACAACCATCTGTAAAGAGGTCTGGTGCCCTCTTCCGGCCTGCAGGCATACACACAGACAGAATATTGTATATAATAAATAAAAATAAAATAAATATTTAAAAAAAAGAGGGTACAGAGCTTTGGGTGGGCACTGTGTTACATTACTGCTTTGGGTGTCTCAGATCAGGTGAGTACATTCTGAAAAGAAGATAAACCAACATACTCTTTCTCCTAGGGAATCTTTGGGAACCCAGATCCCCACAACTTGGAGCCCCCCCCCCCCCGCCATGGGCTGAGATCGAGGCATTGGCTCAATGGCACACCTTGCTGACATCAGGCAATCAGTTGGTAAGCACAGGAAAGGTTAACTTCACTAAGACACCAACAACTACAGGATGATGCAGGGCACAAAAGTACCATGAGTCTTTAAGACAAGCTTCGGGGGGTGGGGGGTCTCCAACTCCAGCCCACTTCAACCTCACATGCCATCCCATTGGGATCTCACATTGCTCCTTCCAGCTGTTAGAATTGCCCAGCAATGTGGCAAACACCCTGGCCAGGACAGACACTTCCTAGGCCTCCCTCCAGACCTCAGGGTCTTCCTGGCTCAAACCTGGTGAGAGGCACAGCTGACCAGAGCTTCCTGGGAGGCTGCTGAAGTCTCTCCTTGTGTATCAGTGGGATACCAGCCATTAATCATTCTTTTCCTTGCTGTCAACCCAGACAATCTCCCGTAGATACCACATAAACACACTTCACCATTAAAGGGCCCCAGGGTGCTACCCAGAGAGAAAGGAGGAGTGTAGAAAGGAAGGAAGGAAAAGGGAGGTAGAGAGAGAGAAGCTGAGAGCCTTTCCTTACCCCCTCCCAAGACCTTCTACATTCCCCCTCCCCATGGGATTTCATGGGACTCTCAGGTCATAGAGGGAAGAAAGTTGAAAACAAGCGGGGGTGGCTGCTGTGACCCCTCCCTACTCTATCAATCACAATGACAGAGCCCTGGCCTCTGGAGTCCAGGGGGCTTCCAGACAGGACAAAGGCCAACAAAGATGTCAGCATGTAGCACTGAGTCTGCCTGTCACCACTTCCCAGGGGCTACTGCTGCTGTGGTCTCCCACGTCTGGGCAGAAAGGCAGGCAAGGGATGGGGCACAGACCCCAGCACTTCCCGCCGTCCCTCACACATCTACACCACCAGGATGCCAAGCAACTGCCATGCTCCCAGCATGGTAAAAAACCGAGGGTAAAAGACGAAATAAAAGGTCGTTGCCTGACCCCAGGAAAAGCCCATAAGGGAGGGACCCTGAGAAATTATTCAGATGGGTTGACACAAACCACAAAATGGGCAAGAAGAGGGCGCTGTGGAGCCCTGAGGGTAGTGGGAGAGCTGTCTCCTAAGCTTTTAGAGTCAAATCCCAACAATCAAAGTTTTGCTACCTGTCCCAGTGCCGATTAAAAAGACAAGTGTTAGAGAAAAGCAAAGAAAAAAATTTTTTTTCAGTGTGGCCATGTTGGGACAAATGGGTAAAGGTGTCTGTCGTCAAGCTTGACAACCTAGGTTCAATCCCCAGAACCCAATGGTGAAGAACAGAACTGAATCCTGCAAGCTGTCCTCTGGCCTTACACACACACACACACACACACACACACACACACACACACACACACGCGCGCGCGCGCACACACACCTGTCCATAAATATAAATAAATAAACAAATAAATAAATAAATAAATAAATAAATGTAATCTAGAAATGAAATCATATAAAAAGGGACAGATGAGATCCCTCCCCAAGCCCACCTTTAAGGTATGACATGAAGTTGAGGTTTAAACAAAGGGCAAGAGGTCCAGAGAACTAAGAGGTCAAGGTAAGAGCGGCCAGCCCAGGACTGATCCAGCCGGATCCTGGCAACTGTTGCAGCGGGTTCTGCAACTGTTACCAAATTGTCAGAGGTTGTATGAAATCCCTTCCTGGGAAGCAAGTCTGTTCTCCGGATCTGCACCAAGGCTTCTGTCTTTCCCGCCCCGCAGCGTGAGATTCCTGCGGAAATGTTAACCCTTTGGGGTTCTTTGTTTCTGTAGTCTGGTAGCGGACGTGTGTCTCTTTAGAATATCCTCTCTCCTGCCGGGATGGTTACAGAGTCCAGGAGTTCTCCCTCTGAACAGCCACATTTGACCCTAGTTAGAGCAGGAGCTATCCACACAAAGACAGGCAACCTAAAAGGACTAGCTAGGAGATGGGGGCCGTGGCTAGAATCCTGGTCTCCCTGGAGGGGTCGGTGAAGCCAGCTCCAGGGAGCTGTAAAACTCTCCCAACACTGTTTCAGCAGTAGGTGCATCACTTCCTCCTGGCAGCAGGCACGGGGTGCTGAGAGGAGTACTGCCCATGGCCTGACCCTCCCAAGTTGCCACAGCTAAGGGTTAGGTGGGAGGTGGGTCAGAGCTGGCCATGTGAGTCAGCTGAGTACTGACTGCACCAGCCACTACCCGCCTCCCCCAGCTCACTTGCTCGCTTCCTTCCTTCCTCTGGTTCTTTGCTGTTCACCCCATCCCTTCCCTCCAAACGCTCTATCTACACTCCAGAAACCAAATCTGCAACCCTCCTGAAAGGGTGAAGGGAAGACCCTAATTCAGAAATAACTAGTCAGTGCTCCAGATCAGAAACCAACTCTCCACTCACTAGAGACACAAAAAGGTTCTAATTTCACTGTGAAGACGTTGGGCTGCTCTGCTGCTGTGCCAGCAGGACCCCCACAGAGATCAGCAGGGATCCGAGACCTCCTGGGGAGCTGCTCTCCTACCGAGTTCCCCTTAGCTCACCGTTCCTAAACTGGGACACAGCACATTTAGGATGATGCCCCGGGGCACACAGGGATTGTTCCACAGAAGGGCTGTGCGTAAGGAGAAAATAGCACAGGGAGCTTTGGTAGCGCAGCTGTTATGGCCAGGGCGATACACAAGGCCCATGCTAGGACAGGATACAGAGTGGGGGCACATAGTGGGACTCAGAACATCTCCACAGCTCCTCTGAGACAGCTACGGAGCTGCAGAGAACAAATGCCACAGCGTTGGGGAGACGGGGGAGACGACGGAGAGCTTGCATCGCTCCGGCAAAGGCCCAGAGTTCAGTTCCCTGTATGCCCTCGACCACCTGCCAGGATGCTCCAGGGGGATCCAATGTCTCCGTGGACACTGCACTTACATGTGCGCATGCCCACACAGAGACACACATTTTAAAAAGTGAAAATAAGTCACAGGGATCTGACTCCTCGCCACAGCTGGTTACCCACCTTGCTCTCTCTACCAGCTTGGTCACCTGCAGAGTGGGGCCCCTCCTCTCCTCCTAGGTCCTTATCTGAGAAGTTCTAGATCAAAGACAAATGCATCGCTGTGCTGCTGGTGCTGCCAGTGTCTTAACCACGCTCACCCTCCTAAGCCCATTTGCAACCTACTTTCCTGAAGCAGCTGCTGTCCTGACGGAGCACTCACCTGATACCAGCTTGGAGCGGTTGGAGGATCATGCCTGCCTGTTTGTTTATCTCCAGCAAGCTCAGTTGCTAGGGATTTGTTGAATAAAACACTGGTGTTTTGTTCACGAGTTCTGACCTGCCGGGCGTCTTCATTTGCCCCTTGGAGAGAGAGGCTTTCTGTCCTCTGACTGTCTAATACGCCTGGCTGTATGACAATGGCTTACAGATTCTGGTCCCTGCAGGCTTAGCTGGTTCCTATGAGCATGCCTGTCCCCTCACCCTTCTCCTTATGGGACTTGTGGGGCCAGGCGGAGGGGGTGGGATGCAGACTAGAGAAATCTCAGGATGAGGTGTCCTCCTGGCTGGTTAGACAGGCAGGACTCTTAGGGGCAGGGGAAACCAGAGTTTTCTGGTCTAGAAGCATCTTATCTCACAGAGTCACGCTGACTCCTGAGAGAAAGGTCATGAAGAAACCTGGAGAATAACTGGGGACAGGCAGAAGGAGGGGTGCTGTACCAAGGAAAGCCTGGGGCTCCCTAGGAGAGGGAGAGTCTTCTCTTTCCTGTGGCAAGTATCAGAACCCCACCAGAGCCCTCACCACCACAGAACTTTACCCCTAAGCTTCAAGCCCCCCTACTAAACCAGGTTTCCATCCCAAAGGGCCAGGCAGGAGAACCAGCAAAGGCCAAGGTAGGAAAGGCAAGAGCCAGGCAGATGTGCTGTCCCATGGAACATTCTGAAGTCGGCCAGGAGAAGCAAGGAAGACACTAGTCCACATGGGCCACTCAGGGCTCAGCCAGCTCCACTGCGGTATCATTTCCAGGCGGCTCAGGTGGCGTGTCATGTGAGATTGTTTATAAAGACCGCTTCCTAGCTCCACCCACCGCAGCCCTCCCAGTTCCCGGCTGTCAGTTGGCTCCAGTAGCACCTCGGCTAGCTGACCTTTAACTTGACACCACAGCTGGGGTCAAGTTCTCCAACAGGCACTGGACACCTGGCTGCCTTCTCTGACTCACCTAATCTGAGCCCCAGTTTCCTTATTTGTAAATGAGGAAAAGGGACAATTCATGTTGGTTGTTTGAAGAAAATGGGGAGGTAACTCAGAGGTGAGAGCCCCAGCTGGGCAAGCCTAAGAACCCAAGTTCAAATCCCTAGGACCTATGTGAAAAGCCGGGCATGTGCATTCCAAACCCCTGTGTTGTGGGGAACAGAGACAGGAGGATTGCCAGGGCTTGTTGGCCGTCAGCCAAGCTCCAGGTTCAGTGAGAGACCCTGTCTCAAGGGAATAAGGTGGAGAGAGACAGAACCAATCACCCAACATCCTCCTCTCTGGCTTCTGCACGCACCCATGCGCCATGCACAACCACAGACATATGTGCATGAATATGCCAACACATACATCAGAGAGAGAGAAAGAGAGAGAGAGAGAGAATCCCTGCCCCAACAACTATTAACTGTGTATAAACCAGTAGTGGGAATGCCTCAGGAGCACCTGCTCTTTCCACAATGGGGTGACTGTCCAGTCTTCTGTAGATGCCGTGCAGGTAAACACTGCTGCTGTGCCGTAGCCATGTCACACCCAGAAGTTAGCGTTCCACACCACCTATTCTTCCTGTTACCGGGGACAGCTTTGGATCCTGCCACACACGGGTGTGGGAAAACCACAAGTACTTTTTCTCTTTAATACTTGAGCAAGGCTAGATTCGAGGTTCAGGGTGGCTAGTGACTCCAGCTCAAAGAAGCGAGGGAGGAGAATGTGGGGGTGCTAGGAGGAGTCCCCCAAGCCTGGCAGCTCCAGACTTCCTTCCGCTGGGCTTGACGGTACTGCTGGCATCCTCCTGCCACCCGGAGCATGACAGACCTGACCCTGGAGTTGGTGACGTGGGACCAGCAACATTCAGTATCACTGGTGATGATGCTTCCCACCTGTGGCCATCCTTAGGTGCCTTCCTTGGGCCTTTGTCTCAGATGGAAGGGTGGTCAGCCCTGAGTAAAGAACTGCCCTCTGCGCCTACACAAACTCTAGGGAAAAACCGTGGCCTGATTGGTTCATCCTGCCCATTTGTGACTCGCTACCCCAGAAGTTACATGCCCACTTCCAAAACTCTGCCCCCAGCCTCCCTCTCTTGCCACCATGCCTGTCCCTTCCAGAACCTCAGCTTTAAGTGACCAAAGGACATTAGCAGCATTTGAATCTACAATGCTCCTCCATCACTGTCCACATATCCAGCATGTTCAAGGTACAAGGGCAGACTGGCTTGCCGTTATTATAGACTATAGCATGAAAACACAATAAAATACAATGAATGTTTTCTCAGGAAAAAAAAGTTCCATTAGGATGAGTTACTGTTGTAATTTAATAATGGGTGGGAAACTACAGCAAATTACCGAAGTATATAATTAAAGTAAATCTATTTTAAAGTCCTTTATTGTTTGATATTTCTCAGCTCGATCCCTCTTTCATCTCCGCTCCCCACTGTAACCCCCCTTCCCTTTTCTGCTCCGGAGGGGGATGGGAGTGATGGGCGCCTATGAAGCCTCACGCCTCCGCTGCAAATGCTGCTCTCAACTTGCTTCTCTCCGATGGACAAGATGTATCTGGTACCCTGGTACCCCTCAGGTCAGAGCACTCCCTTCCAGGATAAGGCGGGATCTGCCACCCACAGGTGCCCGGGACCACCATTCCTGGAACCTCAGGGGTTAGGGGCTGATTTCAGAACAGGAACCTGGGCTGGGGAGAAGGCTTAGTACTCCCCACACAAGCATGAAGCCCTGAGCTGGGATCCTCCACATTCACGGAAAAGCTGGGCATGGCAGCACACGCCTGGCATCCCAGGGCTGGGATGGATTCCAGGAGCTGCCTAGCCAGGCAATGTAGCCAAATTAGTGAGCTCCAGGTTCCACGAGTCCCCGTCTCAACAAAAACAGTGAAGCACAACTGAGGAAAATACCTCTGTCTCCATGGGTGGTCACACATGTGCACACCCACACAAACACATACATACAACACACACATGGAAACAAACACGAGAAAAGAATGTCCTTCACACGGCACGGCCATTGGCCTGCGGGCCTTCCGTTTCTGAATGTTTGGTCCAGGAAGGTGAGATGCAGAAAGGCTTAGAAGGTACCCGGGATCACTCAGCAATAAGTGACTGAGCTGGGGTTTGCTCTCAAGCCCTCGACATCTGGCCAGCTGAGTCCAGGAGGGGTCCATCTGGGTGCTTCTCTGCTGAAGGCCGGAACCCTGGATGCAAGGAGCCAGGTCAGCTGCCGTCAGGAGGTGAGAAGAGCAGAGGGAAGGGCAGCAGTTGCTCCAGGGGCGTTACTACTTTCTAGAATTCAGAGCAAGTAGGAGGGGAGCCCGATTGCCCAGTGCATGCAAAAGTAAATCAATGAGCTGGATATGGCAGCTCGTAACTGTAATTCCAGCACTTGGGAGGCTGAGGCTGGGGGTCACTCTGAGTATGAGGCAAGCCTGAATAACAGGATAAGATCAAGGAGGGGGTGAATTACATTCACCAGAAAGCCTAGGATATGTCACCAAAGGCCTCAGACCTTAAACTTGGAAAGGGAGACTTCACAGCCCAGACTTCTGGGAACAGGAGGGACAGGAAGGGGCCAGCTGAGACTATACCCACCTCAAGTAATATCAGTGAATAAAAAAAAAAAAATTTTTTAAACATTTCCTATAGTCCAGATGGGCCTCAAACTCACAGAAGCTGAAGATAACTTTGTGCTTCTGTTCCTCCCGCCTCTACCTCCCCAGTGCTAGGATTATAGGGTGCATCACCCCGCTCAATTTTATGTGGAGCTGGAAATGGAGCCTTGGGCTTTTTGCATGCTAGGCAAGCACCCTACCAACTGAGTTACATTCCCAACCACACAGACTTCCCTAACATGGCAACCAGGGCCAGAGCCAACCTGTGGTAGAAACTCTGAGATCTACCCCCTCGCTCCTCTCCCCTCCCCTAATGACGACACCAGATCAGAGTTTGCTGCTTTGAATTTCTAAAGTACCCCTCCATCTTGCCTTCATGGGGATCACCCTCCAAAGTGGGTGTGACCTTTGGCAGAAGCAATGCTCTGGGTTACAAGGGAGGCTGGCATCCTGCAGCTGAAAACTCCACAGCAGTGACGACCCCGTCAGCACTGACCACCGGCCAGCCCCTCTGAACAAAGCAGGAACTAGCAAAATGTTCTGGACTGAACTGTCTTCCCCAAACCCACGTCAGAGCCTTAGGCCATGGCGAGGCTGTGTGTAGAGGCAAACCTTTGGGAAATAATTCAAACTGCTGCAGGAAGTCTACAGAGGGTGGGACTGTCTGGGTTAACATTCGTGGTCAACCTGACAGCGTCTAGAATCACCTAGGATACCAACCTCCAAGTGTGTCTGTGAAGGAGGTTCTAGACTGGGTTAAGTGAGGTAGGAAAACCCACCCTGAATGTGGGTGGCGCTGTTCCATGGGCTGGGTGCCTGTACTGAATGAGGTGAGCGGCTAAGCACCCAGACTCCTCTCTGCCTGTGTCCTACCTGCAGGTGCCATGGAACCAGTTGCCATCACACCTGGACTGCACGCTCAAACTGTGCACCAGAATAAAGCCTTACTCCCTAAGTCGCTTCTCCCCTCCACAGGAAATGTAACTAATGCTGGCCCTCATAATGGAGCTGGTGGCCTTAGGAGAGGAGACAGCAGCTCCCTCCTCTCTCCACACTATGAGATCTCAGCATCTGCGGTTTCAGCCTTAAGCCTGTGGCAAGTGATTATGCCAATCAAACAGATCAAGACCTACACCTTATGTGCCTTTAGAACTAATTAGCACAAACATGAAAATGAGCCACAAATAAAGACTCCAGAAAAGGTTGCATAAGCTAGAATTCGTTCCGTGCAAGACGGCAGGACAAGTGAGGTCCCGAAGGTCAACTCAAGGACACATTTCCTGCCACCCTCCTGCCCACAGCTTGCTTCTGGCTTCACTGTGGGTTCACCTGGGTCAGAAGCTGCCAGCTCCACCCTCTGGGGGCAAAATGCCTGCCTTTGGCCTAGGAGGGAAGAGGAAAGGAGACTGTGATGGTTAACATCAGTTTGACAGCACCGTAAATCAGCTGCCTGACAGTCCCTGGGGCTACAGTCCTGGACTGAATAAAAAGGAGGAGCAGAGCTGAGCACCAGCACTTATCTCCACACACACACACATACACACACACACACACACACACACACACACACACACACACACACACACACACACACACACACACACACACACCGCTGCTTCCTGCCTGAGCATGCAATATAAGAGAGCTCTCACACTCCACCATGCCTTCCCCACCGTGGACTGTATCCTTCAACTGTGAGCCAAGCAAACCTGTCTTACTTGGGTTGCTTTGGTTGGGGTATTTTATCAGCAACAGAAAAATAACTTAATAGAGAAAAATACGCACTTTTTTTTCTAAACCAGCCCAGGCCAGTTTTGAGCTGGACAAAGAAGCAGCAAAGGAGATGAGAGCCTCACTACCTCTCCAATCTCCAGGAGGGTGCACCGCCAGGGCATTCCTGAAATCCTGCTCACTCTACAGGATGCAGAAACACCGCAATTGCAGACCTGATGAACAGCTGGGTGCGGGAATCTGCCCTGCAGACCATGTACCTATCCTATCAGAGGTGCCGATGCGGGAGGTTAGCCCAGCTGGCCATCTGATTAGCCACATGACTCTCTTCCTCTTTGTTTCTCTCAGCTTCCATTTTGCCATCTGTAAAGCACAGCAGACTATGCTTTCTGAACAGGACCCACAGCTGGGATCTATCAATCAGGAACTACAGGGTGTTTAGTTAAGGATTGCTCTCCTCCTTCTACAAGAGAAAGGAGGGAGCAGTACCACTTCCTGCCTGCGGGTGAGGGAACTCAAGCGTGTGGTAGTTGGACCATTTATCTGTTATCATTCAGCGAAGATGGGATGGGGTGGGGTCGCCTCCAGGTACCCTGATTCAGATCCCACATCTCAAATAGCCTTGCTATCCAACCCTGAGAGAGCCAGACAGAGTGGCTGCTCTCTTGATAGCACAGCTTGTCATTTTGTTTTAAACCACCCAGGAAAGCTGGGCGATGGTGGCGCACGCCTTTAATCCCAGCACTCGGGAGGCAGAGACAGGCGGATCTCTGTGAGTTCGAGATCAGCCTGGTCTACAGAGCTAGTTCCAGGACAGGCTCCAAAGCCACAGAGAAGCCCTGTCTCAAAAAACCAAAAAATAAAAAAACAAAAACAAAAATAAAATAAAATAAACCACCCAGGAGAGCTGACTAGCTCCCAAGTACTTTGTAGCAAATGACCCCAAGACAATGAACTTAAAACAAAATAGTGTTCAGGGGTCCAGGCTCTGTCTGGCCAGGTCCTCTACCTGTTTGGAGTCTCATGATGCTGCCATCAACATCTGGACTGCCAATCAACTCTCCCAGTTGGGCTGTCGGGTTGGGGACCCTGTGGCTGCTGGACCTGTTCTTTGCTGGCTATCAGCAGGAGGCCACCCTCTACCTCTAGCTAAGTAGCCCTCTCCATCAGCAACTCAGTAATCATGCCCATTTGATTAGGCACAGTCCCACCCTGAGTCCTGGGAGAGGACCGCACCGAGACACAAAGATGGTAGTCATGGAGAGCACGTGGCCTCTGTGTGGCATGGTAGTCACACAGCCACATCCCCAATTTCCAGATGCTGGAAGAATGTGAAGAACTGGCGAAGAACACATCCAGGCTCAGTTCGGCACGACAATGTTCTCTGATGTCAATGAGCTGTTTGGAGGTGGATTGGTACCCTGACTGCAGCAAATCCAGAGCAGAATCCACCATGGTAGTCTGTAACTATCCAGGGAGTCAACCCTAGGCTGCAGGCTGTGGGAGCCGGAAGACTGAAGCTTCCCTTACTGCTACAGTCCTGTCACCTCGGAGGGTCGGGCTGCACGGTGGTCCTGTCACCTAGGAGGTGTCCCGGTGTGCCATTAGCACCGGCTGGTGAAGTGCAAATGGTTGAAAGTGGCCTGGGCTGCCAGTCCTGCCTCTACCCAAATGGTCACTGTGGAAAGGGAGCTTGTCAGGCCTCAGCTACATGCTGCTGCCTCTCCTGTACCTGTCTTCCTTTTTAAAGTCTTCTGTTGTTTCCCATTTGTTTTTAATTAAGTGTATGTGTGATTGTGTACAGGTTGGTACACCTGAGCACAGAGCCTGTGGAGTCCAAAGGAAGGTGTTGCTTCCCTACCAAGCTAGAGTTATGTGTAGTTGTAGGTCTCTTGACACCAGTGCTGGGAACTCAAGCTCTCTGTGAGAACAGTAAGTATTCTTTTTTTTTTTGGATTTTCGAGACAGGGTTTCTCTGTGGCTTTGGAGCCTGTCCTGGAACTAGCTCTGTAGACCAGGCTGGTCTCAAACTCACAGAGATCCGCCTGCCTCTGCCTCCCGAATGCTGGGATTAAAGGCGTGCGCCACCACCGCCCGGCTAACAGTAAGTATTCTTAACCACTAAGTCACCTCTCCAGCCATCTACCATCTACTTTGTGTGTGTGTGTGTGTGTGTGTGTGTGTGCTTCCTCTGGTCTAAATCATGTACTGTCACACCTGAGTTCTTGTGCTGCTGCTGCTGCTGTTTTAACATGGGTTCTGAGTCTCCAACTCAGGTCCCTGTGCTTGCAAGCACTTTACCAACTGATTCATGTCCCCAGCCCCCGACTTGTCTCTTCAGCACAAGGGCTAAGAAGAGAGTAAGGCCTCCAAGGAGGTAGATACACCCTTCCTCCCATCTCACCTGCTTGGCCTCTCTAGTTCAAGCGCTAGAGGGCAGGTAGAGCCTCCAAACTGCCTGGAACCTCAACCAGCTCCCAAGCTGAGCCTTGGGAAGAAAGGCCTTTTGTTAGGCAGTAGTGGGAGGGGAGGGCAGTCTCCCTCCCCAAATACAAAGCCTGCTGGTGGTGATATCATGAAGACTTTCATGATTGTAAAAAGGAAATTTTAAATCAGTCTCAGCGCTTTCAATCCGAGAGTTCATTTGTTCCCTCGTTCACACACTAAATAAGCCCTAATTAATCTCGAAGCTTGAAGAAAGGAGGCTGGATTGCCGCTTGCTCTGTAAGGACACACTTCATATTTTGGGGAGTTTGAAGAGGCTCTTGAGCATTTCCTTGGGTGGTATCTGATCAGTCTCTTAGAGCAGCTTCATTAGGCTGTCGAGGTTGCTAATTGCATTACCATATTTTTAAGCCTCATAGGTGCGGGTCAGGTTTGACATCTTCCAAACGCTCTCATCCGATTTGCCAGTCTGGCATGTCAGAGACTTCCTGCACAGTCGGCTACAGGAACAAGGGAAGGCTAGATGCAATGACGCCCCCCTCTCAGGTGCCTGCTGGCCACCACTGCCAGGGCAGCCAGGACCAGCCACTCTCACTTTTCAAACAGAATGTGGCTGCAGAATCAGCCTCATGGTGAGTGGCTGGAACTTCAGCACTTAAGGAACTCAAGCAGGGGCCGGAAGAGGGCTCAGTGGTAAAGGTACCTACCTGCCTCCAAGCCTGAGGACTTGAGTTTGATCCCCAAGGCTCCCATGGTAGAACAAAAGAATTTAGAGAGGAAAAAGGCATAGCTTTGAAAGTTACTGTGATGTCATCCTGTGGAGAAAAAAAAAACCTCCAATACCCTAGCCAGGGAGAGAGAAACAAAATAAACCCATGTGAACATGCATGCAAGATTGTGTATAGATATAAGCATATGTGCACACGTGTGTTTACATAGACATGAATATCTGTATATGTGTGTTTAGACAGATATAAAAATGTAGGCATACATGATAATTGTACGTATGTGTGTAGGTAGATAAAAATACATATACATATATATGATTATGTATTTAGGTAGATGTAAATATATGTGCATATATATGAATAATATATGTCCATATAGATATAAATTTACACACATACATGAATATATATTGCATATCTATGAATATAGATATGTGTGTAATTGAGTATAAATACATGCAAATATGTTTATAGATATGAATATACATACATATGCTGTATTAGTTATTTTTCTCATGTTGTGACCAAACAGTTGACAAGCATTGAATTAAGGAGCTACAGAGATGGCTCAGCAGTTAAGAGTATTTGCTGCCTTTGTAGAGGACCCAAGTTGCATTCCAGATACTCAGGTCAGACTGCACACAGGGTCCTGTTACTCTAGCTCTAAGGGATCTGATACCTTCTCTTGCCTTCCACGGCATCTATACAAGTGCACCATACACTCACATTACATATAAACAAAAACTTTTTAGAGACTTTTAAAAGGGTCAAGAGAGATGGTTCAGGAGTTGCGAGCATTAGCTGCTCTTGCAGAGGACCTGGGTTCAGTTAGCAGTACCCACATGGTGGCTCACCACTGTCTGTAACTCCAGTTCTAGGGGATCCAGTGTCCCCTTCTGGCTTCTGCAGGTACCAGGCATGAAAATGGTGTGTGTACACACACGCAGGCAGAACACCCATACACAGAAATTTTTCTAAACTATTTTTTTTTTAATTTAAAAAGCAGGAAAATGATAGGAAACGGTGCTGGGCTATGCGGCTCAAAGTCTGCTTCCCAGAGAGCCACTTCCTCCAGCGTAGCCCCCCCCCCCAAAGGCTTTACAACCTTCCCAAACAGGACCATTAGCAGGGAACAAAATGGGAAGCTAGGCCAGGTCAAGGAAGCTTCAGTGAGAAGTAAGGAGGCCCACCCAGCTGCATGCTCCCAACAAGCAGCTTCACTCCCCCGAGTATCTGTTCCCTGTCACCTGTAAGGTAGAGAGGTGGTGTCCTCCTCCTTAGACAAGAAGATGGGTGAGAGCTGATGTGGGAACAATATCTCTGCCCTGACCACTGGCCTCTCACAGGGGCTCAGCCCCAACCATGCACGGCTGTAAAGAGCTGAGCACCCACCCCGAAGGCACGGACCTCTCCAAGCCAGCAGGCCTTGCCAACACACAAAGCTGAGTCTTGCTGACCAGCACTGTAGGAATACAGAAACTGGTTCACCCATTACTACTCCCCAGACCCCTCACCCTTGAGTCTAAATACACACTGTGAGGGTCAGCTCCCTGCTGGGAAGAGGAGGAGTTGTCTTTCTGCCCTGTCAGGAGCAGGGCTGAGACCCCTGAGACCCTCTGGATTTGGGGAATGATAGGCCTCTGCAGGTTATGGGTTCCTATTCCTAAGGTTGCTGCCTGGAGAGACCCAGACCAGAGATAATTTGGACCACCCTGATGGGACTAGGGGACAGTATTAGGCCAGGATGAAGGCTCTGAGTTAATAAAAGGATAACTGCCCATGCTCAGCTATAGAAACAAAACAGGGCTTCCAGCCCATTACTTCCCAGGGATGCCTAAGTCTTTGTTAAAAGACTTATCCACAGACTTCCAGACTAGGGCCCCTACTCTGTCCAAAGAGGAGGGGTTCATCAAATAGCCAGGATAAGGCTTTGCATTCCTACCTGGCAATGGCCTGCTTCCTAGGAGGCCTCCAAAGGGTGAGCTACAGCCCCCAACAGCTACTGGATAGATAGGCAGAGGGGTGCTAGCTACCTGTGAACCTAGCTGGTCCTACCTCCCTATTGTAGAATATTACTTTAAGGTATGTTAAATTTGTTTATGCTCTGAAACATTTGTTTAACAATGTAAAGATGTGTTGATTTTGTTTATGCTACATTTGTTTAACTCTG
>NC_022014.1:80692452-80696568 GCF_000317375.1 Microtus ochrogaster
AAAAAAACAACCAACAACATTTTGTCATTCCAATGTAGGGCTAAAGTAAAAGAAAATACAACTACATTTTGACAACAATATGGTGCCCAACGTGGGGCTGTATTTTCATGTAGGGCCTGAGAAAGCTGGGGGGGGGAAAGTACACAGCTCCTTTAAAAGTTTCTGCCTGCTGGGGAGCCCTTGAGGAACTAGTTCTTGAAGTAGGAACAAAGACAAAGTAGGCAGTGCAAGAGCTCTAGGAAGGGTGAATACGGTTCTTGATCATCTACCTCTGACCAGGCCACAAGCTTTAAGCTTTGCTCTAACAAGCTGAGAAAGTGGGCAAAGCCAGCTACCAGAGCACACAGAAAATCCAGCTGGAGCTTAAAAGTCTAAATTTTGCTCATGCGATCAAAAAAGGCTAAAAGATACACAGTAGAAGAGGTCCAGATGAAAAAAAGAAAAAACACCTCTAAATAGGTTCCAGTGTGTTTTACAATGTTGTAGGCTTAAGAAAAAAAGAAAACAGGTATCGACAGTTATAAAAGAATTAAATAGCTTTAAAAAATAAAATAAAGTCTTTAAAGAGACAGTAAAAGTAATATAAAAGAAAAAAGCCAGGTAAAGATGGGAAGTACACAGGGAGTTTGGATCCTGTGTGCTATTGTGTTGATTTTGAATTTTTTGAGATTGCTGAAAAGCAAAGGACAGCTACTAAGAGATATGGAGTTGAAAGAGGAACAGTTGAAATAAACCAGTCTAGATAATTTAGGAAGGCCTTAACTTTAAAAACGTCAAAAAATGTATTTGTCAAAGGAGAATCAAAAAAATACTTTGGAGAAACACTTTTGCTTTTTTTTCCACAGGAAACAAGAGATTGTGAATTCCCTCCAGGTTAACATGGTTTGATTACGAAAGATCTCCTGAATCTTGACAGGTGATATATATCAACAAAGGTTACTATTGGTCTTCCTAGGGCTTGACCATTTTCTCAGTTTTCTCTTTGGGACCTTAAAGATGCTTTGCCTACAGACAGCAGGAAGCATTTTGGAGAAAACTGTTCACATTCCCAGGACTTGGGGGCGTTGGGTAGTCATTGGTTCTTTGGTGGATCATGGATGTTTGTCATATTTAGGGAAATATAGGAATATGGGATAAAAAGACAACTATTAATTTCAGATATTTTGTATTGGTATGGACTTTTATATATTGATACAAAATTCAGGTCATTTTGTTACAACACAATATTGATACAAATTTAAGGTTATTTTTGTTACAGCATATTATATTATATGTTTCTACTCTTGTTTAAGGTGTTGTACCTATGCAGTTCACTTAAAAATGTAAGGTAAAATTCTAGTTTTTGAAAGCTATTATTATAAAGCATTTAGGATAATCAAAAAATATGTTAGTAGTCATTCATTTATAATAATCAAATTTGTAGCTATGTTAGGCATGTTTTTTAGATCATACAGGATATATTTTAGATAGATAAATGGTTTTCAAATACTTCAGAGATCTACAGAATTTGGTATTTAAAATGTTTTTTAACTTAGGGCTTTTCATGGCAATGAGACACATCTGCTTCCGGCAGCGCCAATTTACTGCATAAAAGGATGATGGGCATTGAAGAAACTCCATAGAAATTTGCTTTCATTGTTGCTAAATTAGCCACTGGGAAAATAAATTGCTCTTGCCTTTGCTGACAATATTGTGTGCAGACTGGACAAGCAAGTCACACAGGAAAAGATTGTTAAACTTTGCCAAAACAAGGCAGAACAATCCTTCAAAATTCCTGCTTTACAGACGAGTCTGCCAGATACTCTAGGTCTGTAAGCTGAAGATGGATGCTCCAACATTGCAGAGAAACTTTGGGTGACTGTCCAAGCAGCCAGATGTCTCTGTCATTTCTAGAGTCTTGGAAGTTGCTTGTAATGCACTTCCTGTTTACTTAGGTAATATTAATTCCTTCTGATGTCTTTGATGGAGTTGAAGAATAGATAATTATAGTTGCCATTTTCTTTAATTATGAAAGAAAGTAAGTTAGGTGTAAAACTTTGGACTCACTAAGATAGAATAGATAATGTATTATTTTCTCTGAATACACTAACTGCAAATGGACAGGGTGTTGCGGGAGGTCCTTCCGCTCCTCCAGCCTATAGCCGCTGAGATACCAGCCCATTGGGGCGTGGTCTCTCTCCCTTTAAAAAAGCGGCCACTTCCCTTCTCGCCCCTTTTCGCTTCCTGCTCCGTTTCCGGCAACTAGACTCCTTCCTGATTGCGCAGAGGGCTGTTGTCTGGGACGGTTATCTGTAAGTTTTTTTCCCTTTAAATAAATATCACCCTATTAATCATAATTCCAAACTGGTGTGGCATTGTTTGTGACTTATGCCTTCACCTGGCGCCCAACGTGGGGCGCCACTCTGTAAAAATAGGAGCAGCGGGGCTGCTTCCCTGGCACCCAGCCGCCCACATGGCTAGCTTATGCCCCGAAATAATTACACGGAAACTGTATTCTTTTAAACACTGCCTGGCCCATTAGTTCCAGCCTCTTATTGGCTAGCTCTTACATATTGACCTAACCCATTTCTAATATCCCTGTAACACCACAAGGTGTTTTGCCAGGGAAGATCTTAACCTGCGTCTGGTAAGAGAATCATGGCGACTCCTCAATCTGCTTCTTTCTCCCAGCATTCTGTTTTGTTTACTCCACCTACCTAATTTTATGTCCTATTAAAGGGCCAAGGCAGTCTCTTTATTTAACCAATGAAATTAACACAAGCCAGAAGACTCTTCCCCATCACAGAACATTGTAAATGTAATTCTTACTGATAACTGTTTTTGTTGTACATAGTTTTACAATGTTAAAAGTTAAAATCTTTTTTTTTTACTTAGACAAAAAGGGGGAAATGTTGTAGAATATTATTTAAAGATGTGTTACATTGGTTTATACTCTGGAACATTTGCTTAATGATGTAAAGGTGTGTTGCTTTTGTTTATACTGCATTTGTTTAACTCTTTGAAGCTGTGATTCTTTGCCTGTCTAAAACACTTGATCGTCTAATAAAGAGCTGAACGACCAATACTGAGGCAGGAAAAAGGATAGGCAGGGCTGGCAGGCAGAGAAGATAAACAGAAGGAGAAAAGAGAAGGAAGAACAGGGGTCAGTCACACAGACACCCAGCCAGTCACAGAGTAAGAGTGAAGGAAAGAAAGTAAGAAAAGGAAAAATCCCAGAGACAAAAGGTAGATGGGATAATTTAAGTTAAGGAAAGCTGGCAAGAAACAAGGCAAGCTAAGGCCAGGTATTCATAAGAAATAATAAGCCTTTGTGTGTGTTTTATTTGGGTGCTGGTTGGTGGGCCCCCAAAGAGTAAAACACAAGCAACAACATTTTGGCATACCAATGCAAGGAGAGTAAAAGACAAACACAACCTCCCAGCTTGGCTAGCAGTCATGGGGGTTGTGTAGAGAGCTCGTCTTGTGTTTTGTGGGATGACCTGCCCCCCCCCATGTCAGAGTGACATGTGAAGAAATCAGGAAGCTACTCTTGCACAGGTCCTGGGAGGCAGAGAGTGTAGCGCCTGCACTATGTGCCTGGATGCAAGCTGGGAACTAGGCTGGAGATTTAAGCACACAAACACACAGACAGGGGCACAGGGACACGGGTCATCCTTGAAACCAGAATGCCAAGAATGCCAACTTTATTGTGGCCCAGGGAAACTTATATAGGGATCCTTAACTGATAGCCACGCCCCAGCTCTTGGGATCTTTCAGCTGCAAAACCCACCAGAATTCATTCTCCTGCCATCAGGAACTCATGAGGGTCTCGTGCTCAGAGCAGCTACAAACACAGGAAAACAAGTTGTTTTGCCCAGTTCACTCCAGAAGGCAAAGGGTCTGAGGCAGGCAAAGAAAGTCAAGGGGTCAGGGGTCTACAGCCCCCAACAAGAAAGCAGTATGGTCTCAACATCAAGTGTTGGCTCCTAGAGCAGCACCCTGTGTGGTGTGAGTGAAAGAACCAACAGGAAAGCCTGAATGGGTCCCCATCCCCCACGGCCCTCTCCACTGCCCACCCTATCCTGTCCCCCACACACAGCATCTCCCCACTGCCCACCCTATCCTGTCCCCCCACAG
>NC_022014.1:80698140-80711183 GCF_000317375.1 Microtus ochrogaster
AGATAGCGCCTCTCTGGGACCCTGGAATTACTGACCTGCCAGGCGGGTCACAACCCTAGACTAAGTGACCCGCCAAGGCGTGCTACACAGGTTTGGAGTGATTCAGAGCAGAGTAGGTGACCCTTGGACCGGGGCTCCCGAGAAGACAGTCAATACTCAGAGAAAGCTACCATTCTCCTGTCACATGCAAAGCTAGGGGCGGGGCTCGGCTTATGCTCTGGAGCCCTGTTCTCTGAATAACGCTACCGTGCCCTAATGGACACCTGAGAGCTGGGCACCTTCTAGCCATGCCTCCTCTCGCCTCAGCTGCCTCCGTGGAATAAATACACAAGGCTTTATGCTTGCTGTATGTACCAAGGACTACCACTGCGTAGGTTCCAGGATTTCTCTTTTGAACTCAGTCTTTCCACTATAGCTTTCTGCAGCTTCTCTTTCACTTTTCCTGTGTGTCCCCAATATGCCCCTGCTGTGTCCCGGCACCCAGCATGGACGGGAGCTACTCAGAGTTGGTGCTTAAGAACTGTGTGGAGAGCTGGAGAGATGGCTCAGCGGTTAAGAACACTGACTGTTCTTCCAGAGGTCCTGAGTTCAATTCCCAGCAACCACATGGTGGCTCAAAACCATCTGTAATGAGATCTGGCGCCCTCTTCTGGCCTGCAGGCATACAGGGAGGCAGACTGTTGTATACATAATAAATAAAATCATTTAAAAAAAAAGAACTGTGTGGAGCAATGAAATAAACACCTACACACACTCACATACACAAGTCTGAACACACCAGCCAACACTGAGGGCACGCTCCCTCCCTCCTCGAAATCCCTTACTATCCCAAGGCAGGGCCATTCCTGCTGCTCTGGCCACATTACCCTCTTGCCCTCTGCAGCTCCCCAGCCCCCAGCCTACCCTCCGCAGTGGATACACGTGACCTGCTGGAAGACGCACACGCAGGACTTTTTAACGGCTCTTTGCCTGCTGCTAAGGTGATGGGCTTTTTAGAGGACACACTGGAACCTTCCCTGGGAGGCAGAGGCGGGCAGATTCCTAGAGTTCACTGGCCAGCTGGTCCAGCCAATTCAGCAAGCTCTAGGTCTGACAAGAGACACTGCCTCCAACACTAGAGTGGAAATCAACAGAGGAAGATGCCTGATGCTGACCTCTGGCCTCCACATATGTACCTGAGTGTATATGTGCACTGACACATAAACTAGTACACACACACACTTATTTTAAAAAAAGGGAATATAGGTTAAAAAAAAAAAACAGTTCTTTTTTATCTTTTTTTTTTTAATTTTTATTGAGCTCTACATTTTTCTCTGCTTCTCTCCCCGCTTCTCCCTTCCCCTTCAATCCTCTCCCAAGGTCCCCATGCTCCCAATTTACTCAGGAGATCTTGTCTTTTTCTACTACCCATGTAGATTAGATTTATATATGTCTCTCTTAGGGTCCTCATTGTTGGGATTGTGATTTGTGGGCTGGCTTTCTTTGCTTTATGTTTAAAAACCACTTATGAGGGGGCTGGAGAGATGGCTCAGAGGTTAAGAGCACTGGCTCCTCTTTCAGAGGATCCAGGTTCAATTCCCAGCACCCACATGGCAGCTCACAACTGTCTGTAACTCTAGTCCCAGGGAATCTGACACCTTTACACCAACTCACATGAAATAAAGTTAAATAAAATTTAAAAAAAAAAACACTTATGAGTGAGTGCATGTGATAATTGTCTTTCTGGGTCAGGGTTACCTCACTCAGAATGATTTTTTTCTAGCTCATCCATTTTCCTGCAAAATTCAAGCTGCCATATTTTTCTGCTATGTAGTACTCCATCATGTAAATGTAGCACATTTTCCTTATCCATTCTTTGGTCGAAGGGCATTTAGGTTGTTTCCAGGTTCTGGCTATGACAAACAAAGCTGCTATGAACATAGTTGAGCACATGTCCTTGTGGCACAATTGAGCATCCTTTGGATATATACCCAAAAGGGGTATTACTGGGTCTTGAGAAAGGTTGTTTCCTAATTTTCTGAGAAATCACCACACTACATCCAAAGGGGCTGTACCATCTTGCATTCCCACCAGCAATGCAGAAGTGTTCCCTTTACCTCACAACCTCTCCAGCATAAGTTGTCATCAGGGATTTTAATCTTGGCCATTCTTACAGGTGTAAGATGGACTCTCAGAGTTGTTTTGATTTGCATTTCTCTGATGACTAAGGATGTTGAACATTCCCTTAAGTGTCTTTCAGCCATTTTAGATTCCTCTGTTGTGAGTTCTCTGTTTAGGTCTGTACTCCATTTTTTTTTATTGGATTATTTCTTCTTTTGATGACCAAAAGAAATACAGTTCTGCACTATAGCCGATGATAGTTGCTCAGCTGATGACCTCCCTCCTTCCTGAAAACCCTTCCAGGACTCCCAGCGCCCTCCTCTCAAACTACTGCTGGCTGGCAGTTGACACTCCAACTCCCCATTATTCATCCGTCCTCAGAGGGGAAGAGGGCCAGCAACACAGCTACTCCCCTCCCTCAAGGGGTGCGCGGGGGGCGGAGGGGGGGCAACAAAACAAAAACATGTGGCCCCAAATCAATTCAGTTTGGCAGGACCAGTTGGCATCTGTGTCCAGCAGTAGCCTGTGGTTTCAGGGCAAAATGCAAATGATAAATTCTGGAATTAATAGCACCTGAGATCATTTTCCAAGAGCAGGGAGCTTTCTCTCTGCAGGAGCAGCCGCGACTGTGTGCGTGCCTACCCTTGACTGTGCGGAGAGTGTTATTGCAGGTGTCTTATCTCATTCAGCCTTATTATTTCTCAGGGATAAGACAGCGACGTGAGCCTATCGGAGCTATCAGCCCCTGCTGCAGCTACCTATACTTTGTATTCACAGCCAAGACAGCAAAACCTTCCAGGGCTTATGAAAGTGACCAGAATTGCTGGGCGGGGGACAGGTATAAAAAAGGGGGGAAACCAGCATGGGAGCCAAGTAACAAAATATTACCTGGATTATGGCTAAAGGGGGAACCAAGCATTAGGATTCAAAAAGCCTTCCCCCAAAAAACAGATGAGTAAACTGGGCGGTGGTGGCGCACGCCTTTAATCCCAGCACTTGGAAGGCAGAGGCTGCTGGATCTCAGTAAGTTCAAGGCCAGCCCGATCTACAAGGCGAGTTCCAGGACAGCCAGAGAACTGTTACACAGAGAAACTCTGTCTAGAAAAATCGAAAAACAAAAGCCAAAAAACAAACAACAACAACAATAAAGAAAAAACCCAAACTTTCTCCCTGCAAATCATGACTGATGCGATTCCTCATGGTTTTCAGAGCAAGAAAAGTCACCAGGCTCCACCTGTTATGTTTATACTGACAGAAGTAAATCTCTGCTTCAGAGGAAGGCTGCTGCTCGGTCCACACTGTCTGGGGAATCGGGCTGACCACACCCCAACTCCCCTATCACCCCACCACTCCCCTACGGATGAGCCCAGAAGACATAAACCAAGACATACTTCGGCCTCATCGATCACCAGGCTGCTTCGTTACCTCTGTGGGCCCGTAGATCAATAGACTCACAGCAACATAATAGACTTTTTAAGAAAATCAATTAAGCAGAATATTCTTTTTTTTTTTTTAACAGAACTGAGTTTGCACAGTCCTTTCCTTGCATAGGTGTGTGCTTTAACGAGAACAGCAGAGCTCCCTCCTAGAGCCGTCTCTTCATGAGTGGGGCCAAGGCCACGCTGAAAAGTACACAGACAGCAATAGAAGCCGGCTGAACTTGAAACTGAAGAGGAGTTTCGGGGAAAGCAGCAACCAGCCCATGGGGTGGCCTTGCTAGAGAGCTGAGTAACCCCACCGGTCTCCCCCCTGATCCCTGCACAGCCTTCTGCGGGCAACAATCTGTCAGCGTGCCTCGTTCATCTTGATTTAAACAACATGAAACTGAAGCTTCTCTGAGAGCTCAGACCACTCTCTGAATTTCCCATTCAGAAAGCTAGAGGAAGCTGGGTGGGCATAAACACAAAATACAGCCAGGCTACAGCCATGCAGGTTTGCCACCACGCCCCACACGCCTCTTCCCCAACCTGTAAAGGAGAAGCTGGGACTCTGGGAAGCCAGCCCAGGCTTTACAAGAGATTTCTGACACAAGCAGCCCTCAACTACCCATGAACATTTGGGGAGAGAGGTAAATAAATGTGTGTGGGAGGGGTGCATGTGTGTTCACATGTGTGCAGGTACATCCAAACACGTAGGGAGACCTGAGGACCACCTCCTGTGTTGCTCTTCTGGTACCTTTCACCTTTTGCTGGGGACAAGGTCTCCCACCAGCCTGAATCTGCCGAGTAGACCGTGCTCCTCCTAGGCAGCAAGCTCCAGCAGTCCTCTTGGCTCCACCTCCCTGGAGTGGCGTTTCTTTTATATCTTGATAAATAAAGCTTGCCTGAAGATCCGAGAGTAAAACAGCCCCACCAGTCAGCCTTACAGACCAGGCAGTGGTGACACACACCTTTAATCCCAGTAGGCACACTAGCCGCCATAGAAACTGGGCGGTGCATGCCTTTAGTCCCAGCCCTAGAGAAGATTATAAAACAGGAGAAAGCAGCTCCCAGGCTCAGTCTCATTCTAAGACTCCAGGAGGCAAGATCGCCATTTCGGACTGAGGTAGAGGTAAGAGCCAGTGGCTGAATGTTTTGCTTTTCTGACCTTCCGGTTGAAACCCAATTTCTCTCTCTGAGTTTTTACTATGGTGTTTCACCTCCCTAGGACTGGGATTGCAGCTGTGGGGGGACCACACCTGGCTCTTTTACCGGGGATCTGAGGAATCCTCACTCGGGTCCTCATTCAAACACTGAGCTGACCGCGCTATCTCCCCTGAGCAGCTCACAGACAGACACAAAAGCAAATCCAAAGGGTGACTCAGAGAGCGGAGGTACACAGAACACCACACGGGGGTACACAGAACACCACACGGGGGTGCACAGAGGTCCTCAGCTGGTGGGACCAACCCACTCATAATTCCCCCGGCTTCAGCCTTCCTGGTCTGCCACGATTAGGTGGAAGCACATTTTAAAAGAAGAGGAGGGACAGATTCTCTCCCCATTTCTGGCAACTCTGAGATAAACCACTCAAATGGCCATGGTGACAACGACATGGTGTGAAGCCCAGCAGGAGAGTGGCCAGAAGTCCACGGAGCTGCCAAATACACAGAAACCACGTGTCCCAGCCCGTGTAGCATAAATACACAATGTCATAAACTCCACAGAGAAGCTGAGTGCTGACATTTAAAATTCTCTCTCTTCTTCGTTCTCCTAGTTCATGTCATCGAAATACTGGGATGGAATCTCGGCTGTAATTTATGTCCATATCGGGGTGGATCTCATTCACCGGCATTCCCTCCTGTCTGTGTCTGGCTGTCTTGAGCAGTCCTTAGGTAATTCAGTGCTCTTTCTGGGCCTCCCTTCCTGCCTCGGCCCTGGGTAGATACTGAAAGTTCACTTATTCATTTCTTTATTTATTTGTTTGCTCTCGGTGTGTGTGTGTGTGTGTGTGTGTGTGTGTGTGTGTGTGCAGGCCAGAGGACAACCTTGGGTGTCATTCTTCAAGCACTGTTCATCTTGTGTTTTAAAAAAGGGTCTCTCACTGAACTGGAGCTCATCAGATGAGCTAGGCTGGCTGGTCAGTAAGACCCAAGGGTCTATCTGCCTATGTCAACCCTCCCAGTCCTGGGATTATAAGCACCTGCCACCACACCCTCAAACCACGTGCAAACCACAGCCCTCCCCAGAATTTACGGACTCGTCAATGTTTAGGTCACCCTGGATCAGGTTGGTAAAAGAGATGCATTGTGGGACAGGGGTGGGGAGTGGCTTAGTTGGTAAAGTGGTCCCTATATATCAGCTTAAGGATCTGAGTTCTAATCCCAGCACCAGTGTGAAAGCTAGACATGATGGTGCTTATATATCATTCCAGTGCTTGGAGGACAGACAAATCTCAAAGATTACTGCCAGCCAGCCTAGCTGAGTCAGTGAGCCCCAAGTTCAGTGAGAGACCATGTCTCACGAAGCAAGTTGTGGTTTAAATAAGAAATGTCCTCTGTTGCCTTGTGTACTTGTACACTTGGTCACCAGTAGATGGCACTTCTTGGGGCAGTTCAGGGACCTTCAGGAGTCAGAGCCTTGTGGAGAAAGTGCGGTCAACACTGGGGATGGGATGGGCTTTGAGAGTCCATAGCCTTGACCCACTGTCAGTCAGCTCTCTCCCTCATTGGTATTAGAGGTGATCTCTCAGCTGCTCTGACACCAGAGGCCATGCCTCCCCAGCTTTAGAAACCCTCCCTCAGGAACTTCGAGTCAAAATAAACTCTAGCTTCCGTAAGTCTCTTTGGTCATGGTGTTTTAGCACAACAACACAAACTATCTAATACAGAGAACACTTGAGGAAGATACCCAGTGTTGACCCCTGGCCTCTACGTACATATGCACCCACAAAAACACACGTGCATATGAGATACATGCGTTGTACCATGAACACTTTCAAGGGCAAACATAAGGGCCTTATAGGAGCTAAGCGGGACCATATTTTACTGGCCTCAAACAACCTTGGCACAGCATGCAATTAAGAGCACACACACACATGCCTGCACGCAAACATGCACGCATGCTTACTTCTGATTTGTATTAAATGCATTCTCATTTCCTTTATCCTAGGCATTTTCTGCCAGACCCGGCTTTATGTCTTCACATTCAGCCAAGATTGGTAGTTTTCAATCTGTGGGTCTCGATTCCTTTAGGGGTCATATATCAGGTATTTGTATTATTATTCGTAACAGTAGCTAACTTACAGATATGAAGTAGTAACAAAATAATTTTATGGTTGAGGGCACTACCACATGAGGAACTGCTGTAAAGGGTCACAGCATTAGGAAGGTTTGAAAAAGACTGGTCTAGTTTGTGTTTTGACTTCTGTTATGTAACAGTTTCCTCTGAGACTGAAACATTCCATCCTGCAGAGTAGCTCTTTAGACAGGAAGGTAAACAAGTCAAAATAGCTTCAGGAAGTCCCTGAAACTGACCAGATTCACTAGGCCCCTCCCTGCCGGCATAAGAAAAATAAATAAATAAATAAATAAAAGCTGAGAGTCCCCCTCAGGGGAAGGGAAGCTGGGCTGCAAAGGAGACCCTGGAAGAAGCACCCAGCTGCTGAGAGAGGTTTAGATCAGAGTCCAGGGAAGGACACTCTTCAACCTGCTGAGCTGCGTGTAGGCTGGCAGTGAGCTCCAGGTTCCCAGCTTTGTGAGCTGTCACCCATGCTGGGATGGGCTTTGGAGATGCAGATGTCTTTGAGTCGTTTCTGCTCCTGTAAATAACTCCAATAAAACTCATTGGCTCACCAAATTGGACTTGGGTAGTTTCGTGCTTTGGTGTGTCATGGGTTCCCTTCCTGGAATAAGTAGATGAGTGTTGCATCTCCCTAGGAAAAGTTTTGTCCCACAACAACCTCCTTCCTCTTCAGGCTGAATGGGCCTCGAAGAAATCTGGGTCCTATTTCCACAGCCCTCAGTCACTGCCTATATGGAAAAGTGATTAAAGTTGACCATTCGGGGCTGGAGAGATGGCCCAGCGATTAAGAGTGCATACTATTCTTGCAGAGGACTTGGATGTGGTTTGCAACACCCACATCAGGCAGCTCTCCACTGCCTGTAACTCTGGCTCCAGGGGGTCAAACACCCTCTTCTGGACTCCTCGGCCACCTGCACTCACTTATGCATACACATACATGCATGTATATAATTAGAACTAAACTTAATTTTTTTAATTTGAGGATTTGTTGATGGGAAGTTAGCCCATGATCACCGAAAGTTCTCATGTAGATAAAAGGGCACAAAGGAGACCTTAAGTGCAGACTCCATGCCTTCAAAAACTTAAGATTGTAGTGAAATGAAGGATGGGGCTGTGAGTCAAAGACAGCAGGCAATACTAGATCAGGATTCACCCTAGAGTCTTGGGGTTGATAAAACCATGATGTTCTTCGGGCAGAACTCATCCGAGACTTCTGAGGGGCCAGCTGTGGATTAGTAGTGGGGTTCTTGCATGCACAAGCTTCAGGTTACATTCCTAGCCCCCCTCCAAGAAACACCATAGCCTTTAGAGGTGGGAGATAATAAATGTTATTATCTCAGCCGCCTAGCTTTCAGGAATTCCACACAGCAGCTGTGGGGACTAATAAAGCACTAAAGTGTGTCACGGTCTCTCTTTGATTTGTGATTTTTAACAGTAATTTTAATAGAAGAATAAATTTTCATTTAAAGAATCAAATTCAATAAAATATTTCATGTGTGCACTAAAATTTGCATTTACCAAACATAAATATTTCTCGCCACAGTTCGTGCTGTTTCATTGTTTTAAAGTTGAAGCAGAAATAAAAGCTATGCGCGCTCCTGCAGATTGATGGGATGGGAGCCACGCTCGGTTTCTTCGACGGCGCCAGCACTGTGCGGTTGTACTTCATTTCCAGGCTGCTGTTTAAGTGCCAGGGGATGAGATTCAGCCGGGGGAAGGCATGGAAAGACACCTGAGGACGGACGTCAAGTCCCTTGCCACAAAAACCTCGTGTCCTGAATTCAGTCCCAGGAACTCCTGCACAAAGAGGGTGCGGCAGTGCACATCTATAACCCCAACACTCCTGCCAGATGGGAGACAGAGACCGAGAACTGCCCGAAAACTCCTGGCCAGCCCAGAGTACACAGCACAGGGGCACAAACAAGGGAGACCCTTTTTCAATAAGGCAGAAGGCAGAGAACCAACTCCTGAAAGTTGTCCTTTGACCTCCGTGTGTGTGTGATCTGAGTGTGCCCGTGCCTGCACACATATACACGTAGGTGGCACATACGCACACACAAATAAATATATATTTTTAAATATTTGCTTTTGTTTTGTTTTTCAGAAAGGGTTTCACTGTGCTTCTCTGGCCAACCTATAACTTGCTGTATAGACCAGTCTATCCTGGAACTCATGTGGTCCACATGTTTCTGCCTCCCCTGTGCTGAGCTTAAAGGAGTGAGCCTTCATGTGTGTTTGTATATGTGTGTATGTTTGTATGCATATGTATTGTTTGTGTATACATTTGTGTGTGTGTGTGTGTTTGTGTGTGGATATGTGTGGAGGATCCCGAAAAGCCCAGAAGAGAGCATCAGATCCTTTGAAGCTGGAGTTAGAGGCAGTTATGATTTGCCCAGCATGAGTGCTGGCAACCGAATTCTGGTCTTTGCAAAAGCAGCAAGTACTCTTAACCATTGAGCCATCTCCCCAGCTTGCAAAGGCAAGCAGGGCCATCCTCCTTTTTAGAAGCAAACCATAAGGAATTGCTTTCCAAATGAATGCAAACAACCATTCTGATGGCAGAGGCCAAAGATACATAATTTTTAAAGTGTGCTAATTGGAAGCTTATTTATACATTAGGACTCCACAGTGACACAACACATTTCAGTGTAAACAGTTGGTGTCAATCAGACTTGGTCAGTATTAAGGTGTATGGCATTTAATAAAGAACAGACCAGCTTTCCGTGAGTTTTGTTATTGTTTGGAAACTCGCTCGGGTACGGCCTGTTCTCACTGCTGGCATGTGGAACGGACAGCTCCCGTGCCTGCCCTGGTACCACACCGGTTTCTCCCTGTCCAGGAAGAAGGAAGGGCGTTCTCTTGGCTCAGAAGCTCAACTTTCCTCTGGCCCTCAGTTGCCAGGGGTCCAGGGGGACATCCAGGGCAGTGCCGGGTCCCTGGGGGCTGTGATGAGAGAACATGTGGGCAGAAGGCCAGAGGAAGAGGGAATTCCATGAGAAGGCCCAAGCCCTTCCTAAGCAAGAGCAACAGAGAGCCTCCTTCCGCCCCACAACCAGCAACTTGCAAGGGATCTGTGGGAAGGATCAGCTGACCTCCCAGCAGCACAGGAGTTCCTGTGCTGCCCCTTCCTCAGGGAGCACCCAGCCTCCCTGATAGCCCTGCTGAGGCCACCAACTCTTAGATCCCACATATAGGCCTCACCCCTGAAGGAATAGGTCTTAACCAGGAGCTCCTGTCATGGACCACTTGCTTCTAATGGGCCCTGCCCATCATAGCATCTGGCTGTCTCCAGGCACGTGCCTGGCCTGTGGAAGGATGAAGTTACCAGGAAGCAGGAAACAAGGAAAATACAACAGGCCACTCTGCCCAGCATCACCACCTGGCTTCCCCTCTGCCGGAAGCACCATCACAGTCATTATAATCCTCTCCCCTCCCCAGTGCTCCAGATGCTGGCGGCCTCTCGATAAGAAACAGGAAGGCACCTGTGGGCTTCCTGAACTAGGAGCCTACAGGGCTACAGGATGCACTGGTGGGCCTTGCCAGCGAGCAGCCTGCATGCTGTACCAGTTATGGCACTTCCCCAATACATTGCCCCTAAGACGAGGCTTCTTGGTACACCCAAATGGCATCTCCTCCAAATGCCATTATTCTGAACCCCTTCCTCTGGTGCTCCATCCCTCAACCGGAAGGGTCTTTGCATACCCCTGATGCTTTTTTTTTTTTTTTTTTTGGTTTTTCGAGACAGGGTTTCTCTGTGGCTTTGGAGCCTGTCCTGGAACTAGCTCTTGTAGACCAGGCTGGTCTCGAACTCACAGAGATCCGCCTGCCTCTGCCTCCCGAGTGCTGGGATTAAAGGCGTGCGCCACCACCGCCCGGCTACCCCTGATGCTTTTAAAATTACATTTATTTAATTACCCTCTCTCCTCCCCTCTCTTCCCCCACCCCGTGTGCACATGCATATGCGCATGTGTGCCATTGCACACATGTGGAGGTCAGACAACAACATTCAGGAGTCCTTTTCTACCACGTGGGTCCTGACTGGGGTTGTCTGGAATCACCTTACCAAGCTTTGGCCTATTTAGTTTGATTGTAGGGAAAAGGTCTCCCGATATAACTCAGGCTGCCCGGGAACTCACTAGGTAGGCTGGCCTCAAGCTCAGCCATCTTCCTTCTCCAGCCTCCCCAGTGTGCTGAATTGATAGGTAAGCGTCTCCACTCCAGCCACTCCAGCCATAGCTGGCCTTTTAGCAGAAGCTTCCTGGAGAGGTAAGGACTTCCAGTAGTGCCCCTGGGGAATCATTTAAAAGCTTTTGGGGCTACTCCAGGGGTCACCAGGACCACTGCTCCATTCTGGATTTGGCTGGAGTGCGAACTGGGGAGTGGTGGGCAGGAGTCTCCCCCACCCTGTGGGAATGCAAATCACTGGCAGCCGAGATGAATGATCCTGCGGGGTGGCAGGCAGGGCTCCCAGTGGGAGACATTTGTCATTTCCACTCTCCAGCAAGATCCCCGCCTCTGCCATCCCTCCTCCCCTCCCTCCCAACCAGGTAGCTGCTCCCTGCCCCCACCTCCTCCTGTCAGAGGAGACTCTGCCCTGGTGCCACCTTGGGTGTGGATTGCCCAGGCTGCGCACAGGACAGCACCTCTCGGGCATCAGGCAATGGCCCTTTGTCTCTTCGGGGATAATACAAGCCTCACACTTCTCTCCTCTGTGGGCTTCCCGGTTAATTGGCAAGCGTGTGTTCTGTGGCCAGGCAGCTAAGATTTTCCATGATGTCAGCGGAGCTCCAAGGTGCCTGGATTCACCCAGCAGGCACAGAGCGGGGTGGGAAGTGTCAGGCCTGGTGGCATTCCTGTGAGAATTAGCATACTGCTCGGCCCCCTCCCGCTGCTGCTGTAGAGAGGGCTGCTGAAGGGATAGCTGGACGGATCTCCCCGAGACCGAGACGTCGCCAGAACGATGCAAACCGTCGCGCCATCTCCTATTCGGGGCTCCTCCTCTTGAGACCAGACAATGGAGAGTATCCCACACAGGACAGGACTCAAGTGTTCCAGACCGAGTGCCAGAAAGTAACAATCCACAAAGACGGAATGGGAACCCTTCCTCAGTCCTGGGGAACTGCTCCACGTAGCCAGCTGCCTTCAGAGTGCTTGGAGCTGATTTCCCCAGTGCTGGTGGACTGGGCTGGGGCTTTATACCCCTCCTCCTTTCCACGTCTCCCTTCCCCCTCCCCCTCCCTCCTACCCTTCCCTGCTCACAGCCTGCTCCATATTGGGAGCCCAACAAGCATCTCCCTGTTGAATTAAAAAGCAAACACAAAAAGTTCCTTGTAGATAGGAGGGGAAAAAGAAGTCTTGGAGAACTAGCCTGCCTTTCCCGCCGAATGAAAGCCAAGAAATCTCAACAGGTGCCCTCAAGATGGCTCAGCAGGTTAAGACGCTTGCCTCCAATCCTGAAGGCCTGAGTTCAATCTCTGGGACCCACATGATGGAGGAGAACTGACTCCCATAAGGTGCCCTCTGACCTTCACGTGTGCACTGTGGCACATATAACACACACAGAAATTAATAAATCAATAAATGTGATGTTAAACAGCAAAGAAACCTCAGCATAACTGATCGAGTCCAATGGCCTGAAGAGAGAAGCCCTAGACTGCCCCAGCATGCAAGTTAAGAATAACAAATAAGAGCACAGAGTTGCCCTCTGACCTCCAAACCAGTCCAGCGACATGCCCACACCCCACACCCGCATGCACACACACAAACTAGTAAGCACCACTTGAAACAGCGTTTGGTTTAAAAAATGAACTTTGCCTACTTAGGGCTGCAGTGTTAGCAGCTTTGACTTTAACTGTGCCAGCCAGCATGTTATGTCTCTCTTCCCCAAACCCAAACAATGTACCTCAAAACACTGCTTTATGCTTTCATTTCCAAGGAAATTATTGTGTGTGTGTGTGTGTGTGTGTGTGTGTGTGTGTGTGTGTGTGAGCATTTGCATGCAGGTGCCCTAAAAGACCAGAAGAGGAGAGAGCATTAGCTTTCCTGAAGCTGGAGTTTCAGGCACTAAGTAGTAAGCCCCCTTGTAGATGCTGGGTCCTCTGCAAAGGTAGTGAGTGGATGCTCTTAACCACTGAGCCATCTCTCTGTCCCTCCAAACAAATTCTTCCAGACAAAAGACATAAGTAAATCTCCTCATCCATATTTAAGTGTTACTTAATTTTT
>NC_022014.1:80711498-80713931 GCF_000317375.1 Microtus ochrogaster
GCATTGCATGTGGGAGGGGCATTGCATGTGGGAGGGGCATGTGAATATAGGGCATGGGCACATAAGTTTAGGTGCAGTCTAGAGTCACAGGCAATTGTGAGCCATCTGACCTGAGTGCTAGGAACTGAATTTCTATGGGTCCTCTGTGGGAGCAGCAAGAGCCCTGAACTAACCCAACTCTCCAGCCCTGAGATGTTACTTAATTTTTAAACTTTGCTTATTCTTTAAGCCATGTTGCAAATTACATCTTACATCTTCTCTTTTTTTTTCTTTCTTTTTTAGACAAAGTCACCCTGGCTGGCCTGGAACTCACTATGTAGATCCATCTGCCTCTGCCTCTGCCTGCCGAGTCCTGGGATTAGGGGTGCATACCTCCACCACGTGTAAATTACATTCTTTGAACAATGTAACTCAGCAAGTCACAGAGTTACAGAGAGCTGTTTTAAAGACACATCTCTTAAGGAATCTTTGGAGAAGCACATGCCCACAGCTTGGAAGTATGCTGTACCCTTAAATCTAAGGCATAGACCCATCTTTAACTCTGCTTTATAAACTGGCTTTGCTTCCTGTTGGCTGTTCCTCAAATTCTTTTCTGTGGTGTATGCAAGGATCTGGCTTTATCTGAGTGGTATCCCTAAGGGGAAGGGGACCCCTCAGGCTGCCCGCAAGTCTGCTAAGCTGTGTGTCCTTGCTGCCCTACAGAACCAACACACACTCAGCTCTAGAAAGAGTTAAAGTTCTTCGGCAGTGTTGGGGGTTGAAAGCACAGGCCTCCCTTTGGCCTTCATTTCCCTCCCACACTCACCATGATCCCCTTAAAGTCTATGTATTGAACATCTGCTATGTGCCATCTTTGCCATGTGCCATCTTTGCCATGTGCCATCTTTGGATCATAGTGGTTCTTTCTGAGTCATGGGCTGCTGGTGAGAGTGAACTGTGAACCATGGGCTCTGTTGACTGGCTTGTCATTACCAAGAGCTCCCAGAAATAAAGGTCCTGGGTTCAGTCACCAGGACCCATAGAAAAGTTGGCTAAGTGGTGTGTGCCTTAATCCCAGCCTCCCTGGCAGTCTAGCCAAAACTGGTAAGCTCTAGGTTCAGCAAGAGACTCAAAAAATAAGGTGGAGGGCTGGAGAGATGGCTCAGTGGTTAAGAGCACTGGCTGCTCTTCCAGAGGTCCTGAGTTCAATTCCCAGCAACCACATGGTGGCTCACAACCATCTGTAATGAGATCTGGTGCCCTCTTCTGGCATGTGGACATACATGAGGCAGAATGTTGTATACATAATAAATAAATAAATCTTTAATAAGGTGGAAGGTAACTGAGGACAACCAGTGTTGACCTTTGATCTGCACACATACACACACATAGCTACATGTATGACACACATGAACATACATGGGGAGTGTTATGGTAAAACGCTGCAGGTCCCTGAGTGGCGGCAGTGGGTGAGAGACAGAGACCTATTAGGCACACCATGCAGAGAAAGCGGGTATTTATTTAGTGGGTTATGGAGAGGAAAGGGGGGAAGGGAGCCGAGCAGAGAGAGAGAGAAACAGAGAAAGAGAGAGAGGAGGAGGAAGGGAAGAAGTGGGGAGAAGGGAGAGAAGCAGAAGCTGCCTCTTCAGGAGAGAGACAGAAGGAAAGAACTCCAGCTGGAAGGGAAGGAAGATCTGCTTGCCTCAGTGGAGGAGGAAGGGGAGTGGGTGAGGCTTGTCTCTTAAAGGGACAGAACAGACCATTACAGCAGAGTGCAGGGGAGTGGGGAGGGGGTAAAGGGTCCAGACCCAGCCTGTGTGCGCATTTGGGAGCTTGATTCTGACCCACACTCATGTTCTGTCTCTTGCCTTCCTCCAGCCTCCACTCTCAGCCCTTCTTATCTGTCTCCCCTTGCGTCAGTGAACTCTTCAAGTCTCTGAACTGATGAAGGACATTGAGTCTATTCCGTTCTTTCTAGGTTTGGCTCTTCCCAACAAGGGTTATCACTGCTGGAGAGAAGGCCTACCCTACCTCATTCCTGTCTCACCTCCCACCTGTCCCAGCTCCCTCTGGCCCACCCCAGTCTCCTCTCCAACCTGATGAAACCTCGCTCTGCTGACATCCAATGGCCCTGGTCCCACACTCCATTCCATGGAGATCACGATGTCAGCTCAGTGGCCTGAAGAGAGATGGGATTGGAGTGCTCTGAGAACAGGGAAAAGGGGGGCTCTTCAGTAAATGCTGATGTTTTTAAGTCGCTGTGATTAGCTGGAATGGATACTGTGGATGGGAAGCATTAAAGCTAAATGGGATTTTAACTGTTGTCATATACTTAAAGGGGTCATTGGAGAATAGAACACGAGGACACGTTCTTGCTTTCTTCAGGGTTGTTTTAGCCTGGTAAGTGATTTTTGTTGGGCAGATGTACACACACACACACACACACACACACAC
>NC_022014.1:80714910-80715417 GCF_000317375.1 Microtus ochrogaster
TCTATACCATTAGTAATGTCTATCTCTCACACTCAGCAGGACTGCCCTGAGGCACTCTTGTCTACAGGGAAGAAATGGAGTCTTACAAACCCAGGTTGGAAAAATCTGATTCCAACCTTCTTGGAAATTTTGCTCAGAGGCCCTAGGGTCTTCTGTCTCAGAGCTATATGGGAAAGAGTATGAGGGGGGGGCATGGCTTCTCAGGGGAAGTACCCATCCAAGCTTGGCTGTTTGCCTCTGACCACCCCAGCTAAGGGCATAACCACGGACTTGCTCTCCCAGCTCCTTCCTGGGCTGACTAGAAGAGCATGGGCAGGTTGCACCCCCTCGGCATCAGGCTTTACAAAATGCCCAGGTGTTTTTTGCTTAGACTTGTGCCTTGCCTCTCTCTCCCCACTTCTCCCCTCCCACCCCCACTTCTGTCTCTCTCTTCTCTCTCCTCTCTTTCTCTGCAATTCTCCCTTCCCCTTCCATAACCCCCTGAATAAATATCCAATCTCACTCTGC
>NC_022014.1:80715949-80717317 GCF_000317375.1 Microtus ochrogaster
GATTCTCTCTCTCTTTTTTAAAAATTTTTTTAAATTTATTTATTAAGCATACAATGTACTGCTGGTAAGGAAGGAACCAGGTCTCATTACAGATGGTTGTGAGCCACCATGTGGCTGCTGGGAATTGAACTGGGGACCTCTGGAAGAGCAGCCAGTGCTCTTACCCTCTGAGCCACCTCTCCAGCCCTTTTGGTTCTCTCTTAGGCTCACGTGGATGTTGGCTAAATTTACCGGCCCAAACAGACATCCTACCTCAGCTCTGGTGCTTCTCAAATATCCTGTCCCCATACTTAGCTTTCTTTCCTGCCTTGCATTCCTTCTGCCTCTTGCATGAGCTTCATTACATGGAGAACATGTCAGCTCTGCCACCTGAGTGACAACGGGAAGAAAACCTATCTTCTTGGTATTTGAAGGTTCCGTTTGTACTTTTGAAACTCAGCTTGACATTCCACTGCTCTAGTCCCAGGCAGCCAGGACTTTGTAGCAAAGGCTTTGCAGATAAAAGAGGAGTTGAAGCTGGATGTGGTGGCGGCACGTGCCCCAATCTCAGCTATGAGAGAGCTCCTGTCAGCCAGGGTCACACAGGGAAATCCTGTCTGTCTCGGGGGTGAGGGAGGGGAGCTGAGTATATTTTCTCCTGATCTGTTGATTGCCTTGGCGGGTTACTTAGTCTAGGGGTTTGTAACCCGCCTGACACTGATCCTCTGGAAGAAAAGTTGTTTGGTCATCTTCTCTCTCGCCCCAGAGCTGAGGGTCTAGGAAGCAGTCACTAGGCATTTGGCCCTCCTTGGCACCCTACCACACGTTACAAAACAGGATTTTACCACCACTGTCCTCAGAGAGAGGACAGCCATTAACTCAAGACTTCTGGATACTGCTGGCGGGGGTAGAGTGAGGTGGGGAGGAATCACACGTCTGGCCCAAAGATATCAAAGTCAGGTTCTTTCTGCTGGGGCTGCTGACCCCCAGGGCTCCTTGCTCAGATGGCAGGTTGCCCGCAGGAAAGCAGGGATTATTTCGCTGAGCGAGTGTGAATCAGTGCCTCCTAGGGGCTATCAGCGTCCCTCAGCTTAAGCCACGCCTTCCTACTATATTCCAAAACTGTGAGGAATAGGAGGGAGAAAAGGAGGAGGACCAGCGAAACAAAGCGTGGACCGAATAAACATAAGAGGGGGAGAGAGGTCGTAGGGGACTCTTGAAAACACACTTTCATTCTGTGAATGAAGGCGCATCTTATAGTCACCATCAAGACCATGACAGGAAGACACCTGTCTGGCCCGTGAGCTGCTCATGAGCTTCCGGGTGAGTCTCCCATGACCATCTCCAGGATCCCAGGATTTTGGAACATTGGGGCTACAATGCAGAATC
>NC_022014.1:80717977-80723936 GCF_000317375.1 Microtus ochrogaster
GCAAGTAGTTCTCTCTCTTTCTCTCTCTCCCTCCCTCCCTCCCTTCCTCCCCCCCTCACCTCACAAACACACATACACACACACACACCACACACACACACACACACAAATCATTGTTTTTTTTTTCAAAGTCTTAAGTGTCTGTTTCCCAATGTATTTTCCCAGCAGATGGGAGGGTTGTTTTATTTTGTTATTATTATTTTTTTCTCTCCAGTAGCAATTAACCTGACAAAGCTCTGTCCCCTTGCTCTCCATGTAGATGAACCACTTCAGACAACAGGAGATAAGCCTGGCGCTTTGCCTAGCGGAGCCTTCTGAGGGAAGGCTGCCTTCTCAGAAGCCTGCAGAACAATGGGGCTTGGTTTAACTGCACAATCTTTGTAATTAGAGGGAAGAGGTCCCTCAGGTAACTGCTGAGAAAGGTCCCTTAATTTGACCCTCTTTCATACAGTCCAATTTTCAATAAAACCAGACACTCCACCTCATCCCTCAGGAGACTCACTCTGAGTCTGTAAAGCCCGCATCTTGCTGGGGCTCAGTCGGTTGGAAGCCCCCCTCCGCCCCATCCCTTCACATCAACCAGCCTTCCCAGTTTCTGTCTGTGTCTTGTTCAGGGACGACGTGACCCGCCCCCATACCCCCATGGCAGTATCAGTCAAGTGCAGAGTGTTCTTCTTCCTCCCTTGGCACCATCCTTATTATTTTTGATGATCTGCTCAAACCTTCTATTCCTACTGTCAGTGGAGAGGCAGGGCAGTATTTGATGGTTTATTCATTATTTACTTATTTATTTATTGACTGATGTTTCTATTGCAATTACTGTTTTACTGGAAGTAAAAAAGAAAAACAGACACTCACTTTGAACCCCAGAACAACCCTCACTATTTAAACACAAGTCGCAAAATAGACGCTTACAGCACTGCTCGAACTCACTGTGATACGCAGGTGTGCACAGAAAGCTCCGTGTTTGTTTTTGGCCTCAGCTCCCCCCCACACCCCCACTTTTGATGTGTGTTCCAACAGCTCAGGATGGAGGCAGCCACTGCAGTCAAATATAAGCGTCCATCAGGCAGAGACTTTCAGTTCCAGTTCCTGAGACAGGGGCATTTCTGGGGCCCGTTATCCAATTCTGTGTAGCGAGCTTTCTCACCCAGACCCTTTGCATCTCTGGGTCCTGGCACCAGGGAGCCTATCTGAGGTTTAGGGCTGACTGTCCGTGGACCCAGCACACTCAGAACAGGATGGGCTCACAGATAAGCAGGCCCTTCCTCCCTGCTCTCTCTAAGCACCTGACACTAGGGAACTTCATGCACTGGCCCGTGCATTTCGGTTGTACCTAGGCGCCACTCCTTCGTTCTTTTTGCTGATGTTGTTGCTGTTTATTTTGCTTTTTAACCATTTTTAATTCAATTTATTAATTTTGTGTATGTGGGTAGATGATGGCACATATACCACAACATGTGTGTGGAGCTCAGAGGAGTTTGTGAGAGCTGGTTCTCTCTTCCACCATGTGGGTCCTGGGGATCAAACCCAGGTTGTCAAGCTGGGCTGCAAGAGGCTTCACCCAGTGAGCTATCTCTCCAGCCCTATTATTTATTTACTTATTTGTTTATTTATGTTTAGACAGATTTCAGTATGTAGCACTGGCTGGCCTGTAACTCGCTTCGTAGACTACACTGGCCTTGAACTCAGGTATCTGCCCACATTTATCTTCTCAGTACTGGGTTTACAGACTTGCACCCCCATGCTGGGTTTACAGACATGAACCCCCACACTCAGACTGCTGCCCAATGTAAGAAAAACATCTCATTCCGAACCTCTCACAAATCATGTAACCCAGTGTGGTACACAGCTTATCTCGTGTTTATCTCACCGTATTCAATGGAGTTTCCCACTAATGAACTCAATCTTCTATTAATAAATGCAGTACAGTGTTGTTTCTGAATTTAAGATTATCATGGGCAACAAAACAGAGTCCTATTCTTTAGAAACGTAAAACAAAGCTGGGTAGGGTGGCCCAAGTCTTTAATCCTAGCCCTTCGGAGGCAGAGGCAGGCAGATGCTGAGTTCAAGGCCAGCCTGGTCTACAGAGTGTGTCCCAGGCAAACCAGGGCTATACAGTGAGACCCTGTCCCAAAACAAAACAAACTAGCAAAAAGCAACAATTTCAAAAATAAGGGGCTCATGGAGTAAAAGGAGCCTTTGGTACACAAAGACTAGTTCATTCTAATGTGAGGCGATCAGAGGGGACTGTGTGTGTCTGTCTGTGTGTGTTTGTCTGTGTCTCTGTGTGTGTCTCTGTGTGTGTGTGTAGTGCACACAAGTATATGCACATGTACATACAAATGTGTGTGCCCTTTATGCACTGTGGAGACCTGAGGTTGATGTCAGCTGTCACTCAGTAGCTCTCAACTGTATCCTAGCCACTGGCTGGACTGGTTGTCCAGTGAGCACCCAGGATTCTCTGGTCTCTGCCTTTCCAGTGCTGGGATTACAGATGTCCATTATCACACCTAGCTTACTTGGTGCTGGGGGTCCAACCCCGGCTCTGTGAACACTGGGCAGTCACTCTATCAACTGACCTACATCCCAGCCCAGTACAGACTTACTTTGTGTGAGAGACGAAAATGCCCTTTATCCTGCAGTCTGCGCCTAGCCCTGCTGCACCTTCCTCTCTGCATCTCTTGGGGATGGGTTTGGGCTGGAGAGGTGAGAGGCCCTGCTCTTCCTCTTGTCTATTTCCTTAAGCCCCAGGCTCTTCCGGAGCCTTCCTCAGTGATGCCCACAGTCACAGTTACCCGCAAAGGTTCTCTAGGATTAGCATCAGCAAGGGCTCAGCTCTGCCTGGCCGCTCCCCACCGCTTACCTCTCCCACCACACACTCTGATGTCGCCATTAAAGCGCTCTGTGATGGCCACCACCATCATCTACTACCCACTGACTCCAGCCAGTCCTTTCCATCACAGAGCAGGATTTTCCGACTTGGTTTGGGAACATTCTCCCACCCTGCATCCTGGGCACAGTTGCCTCGTTCCTCTCCGACCCTTCCCCTTGGTGACTCCCTCCTCTTCCTGCCCATTTTGTTTTCCCATTGCTGTGATGAAATATTCTGGGTGGGGGGGAACCTAGGGGAAAGGTATTTTGTTATGGTTCACAGCTGAAGTGTATGGTCCACCATGGCAGGAAGTCAAGGCTGCGAGAGCTTGGAGTAACAGCCACATCACATCCTGGGTCAGAGTTCCATCTCCCAGGTCTTTCGACAATTGAGATTAGCCACCACGCAGCCCATTAAACACCATAGCCCCGGTCCCAGACACCACTGCTCTCTACCTCTCCTTGAGTGACATTTTAGTCAGGAACGAGGACCTCCGCAGGGATGGCGCTCAAACCTACACGTCTTACTTGAACCCAGAACCAAATGAGGCTGTCTGCTGATGAGATTCCCAATGTAGTATACGTGCCTGAGACAACCAGCTTAGGGAGAGGGAGGGGATCTTTGCCACGCACACCACAATATAAACACATTAACAAATAATCTCACCATGCAGAGACGACTGCTAGCCGTGGGGAGGCTCTTCTAGCTTCTTTTATATGTCCTGGTAGTTAATGTGCATGGAGGCACAAAACACTCATACACGTAAATAAATACATTTAAAAATTAGAGCCAATAGTAAAATTATACGCACATCGAGCAATTGTTTCAAAATGCATTTATTTGGGGGTTTATTTTAAGTAAATGTTTGGTTAGTGTAACTATTTTATCTATTTATAATTTTTAAAGGTTTTTTTTATTGCATGCATTTGCCTGCATGTATGTCTGTATACCATGCATGAAGTGTCCTCGAAAGCTAGAAGGCAGAGATCACCTGGACATACAGATAGTTGTGAACCACCTCGTAGGGGCTGGGAACTGAACCGGGGTCCTCTGCAAGAGCAGTAAGTGCTCTTACTCACTGAACCATCTGTCCAGCCCCACCATACAGCTATTTTATATACCTGAGGCTGTATAAAAATTCCTCAGATAAACAGGGTTCTTAAACAAATGTTTAAGAAGCCCTACTATGTATGCTTCATGTATTATTTATTTTTAAAATATTTACTTATTTGTGTGTGTGTGTATGTACATATGTACATACCATAGCAAACATTTTCTCTTATCGTGTAACCCTTATAGCAAGCACCTTTACCCATCAAGACTCTCTTACTTCTTTTCTACTTCCTCCCCTCCCCCACAGCTTTGCAAAACCATGCAACAGCTACATAAAAATAGATTGAAATGATGTGCATTCACCTGTTTAATTGTTTTGTGAAAGGATATTTTAAAACACATAGTTTTGTTTTGTTTTTGTTTTTTGAAACAGGGTTTCTTTATGAAACAGTACTGGCTGTCCTGGGACTCGCTCTGTAGACCAGGCTGGCTTTGAACTCACAGAGATGCACCTGCCTCTGCTTCCTGAGTGCTGGCATTAAAGGTGTGCGCCACTACCGCCGGTCATATGTTATTATTCTTACCTTTTTAAATTTTTTAATAATTTTCTTTGCGTTGGTGTTTTGCCATGGGTGTTTGATTCCCTGGAACTGGAGTTACAGACAGTTGTGAGCTGCCATGTGGGTGCTGAGACTTGAACCTGAGTCCTCTGAAAGAGCAGGCAGTGCTCTTAATCACTCCATCTCTCCAGCCCTATTATTCTTTTACTTTTATCAGAAAATACTTTTTTATTGTTTTATTTCCAGTCCTATTATTCTCATCTTATTGTTTATGTTATTTTATTTTTGTGTACATAAGTTGTTTTTTGTTTTTTTACCGACAGAGCCAGCTCTCCCAAAAATGTAAGCTGAAGTGTTTTCAGAGTTGAGACTGGGAGACCCTAGAGATGGTACAGTGGGTAAGAGTGCTTGCTGCACTTGCAAAGGACCCACATTTAGTTCCCAAGGCCAACACTGGGCAGCTCACAACTGCTTTCCACGGGATCGGACACACTTCTGACCTCTGACCATGTATCACACACACACAATAAATAAATAAATACGTTTAAAACATTTTAAATCTCGAACTGGAATGACAATGTCAGGGCCACCCTCTGGGTGATCTGACGTCCTATGACTTCCTCAGTCCTCCTCAATCTTATTCTTCCAGGAGCTAACAGGAATGGCTCCAACCTTCCAGAGAGTCTCGTGGCCGCTGTGTGGGAAGAAAAGTCGACAACCCCACAAAGACCGTAGTGATAAGTGTACTCTTGGGGTGATGTAAGCTAGCAGGGCCAGCTTCATGTGCCAGCCAGCAGGCTTGGGACCTGTGCCACTTCACACAGCTTTACGTATGCAAGCCCCTCCTGGGTGGTTTAAGGCTTAGCCTGTGGGCATTGCCATCCCTCCTATTTATTCATTCTCCCAGAGATTCATCAAGTCCCTACTGTGCGCGGCTCTTCTCTAGGAGACAAAACAGCCAACGCATAGATTGAAACATGTAGAACCCCAGCTAGGGGAGACACCGCAGAGGAAAGTACCTACTAATCACAAACACTGGGTGGTCACCTTCTATTGCCCTGCTTAGTTTTCGGTGACTATGACGTGGTTAGAGTGTGGCATTTGTTGATGGCCAAACACCAGTTACATATGGTAGTGAATGCCCTGGGTAGCCAAGGATGACTTTGAACTTCTGATCTTTCTGCTTCCACTTCTCAAGTGCTGGGGTTGAAGGCACGTGCCACCACCCAGTTTGTTTATGGGATGCCAGAGATCAAACCCCAGGTCTCATATATGCTAAGCAAGCACTGCCCATAGAGCCACATGCCTTGCCAGATGTGAGTGGACTCTAAACAGGTGGGCTTTGAGTAAGGAAGAGCCTCCTTCATGTAGTGCAGCAGACCTCACTTGAAGTTAAAAGAAAGCAGCCCCACTTCAATAAAGAAAGAACTCTGCCAAAACAGCCTCCACACTCAAGGCAATCAACTCATCC
>NC_022014.1:80724051-80726505 GCF_000317375.1 Microtus ochrogaster
TCTCTCTCTCTCTCTCTCTCTCTCTCTCTCTCTCTCTCTCTCTCTCTCTCTCTCTCCTTTAGAAGTGACTGATAAGTCACAGCCACTGGCTCAGCTACCCTCTCTGCCTCTCACTGACGGTTAGAGTTGAGGTGCAAAGGAAAAGGTTGCTGTTGCCCTGACTCTGTCTGAAAGCTTCATGCCCCCATATTCCTGCTGCAAGTCGACGTGAGAGCTGTGCCCAGCCCAGCCAGTGTTCTCTTAGCAGGTCTTTCAACAATGGCCTCAAGAACCTGCAGAAGCTCGGCTAAGCCTTGCAAAGCCCACTGCTGGCCAGACACATGGGGAGCTCAGATCGTTCCTGCCAGCTGGCTCTTTCGCTTGGTCCCCGCTGAACTCCAGGCACTTGGTGGCAGACCAGCCCAGGGAAACCACCTGTGATAGTCACTGCCCTATATCTGCAGCATGCCTGCAGTTTGCGGTGCATGCTGGGGGGCTGCAAAAGGGACAGCAGCCTTCCAGTGGTGGGAGAGTGTCACACAGCCACGAGGACAACGCATAACAAGGTCTTTCCGTGATAAGTGCAAGAGTCTCCAAAGAAAACTCTGCAGAAATGTCAGGTCTGGTGCTTTATTTGAAAGAAAAAAAAAAACATTAAAACATGTGTCGTTGCTGCTGATCTGTGCTGTCTTCTGGGAACAAACACAGAGGACCATTGTGCAGGCTGCCAGTTAGGAGCCATGTTTGACACCAGGGCACAAAGGCCTGTTTGTGTCCCAGTGGATCTTTCCACATAAAGCTGGGGACAAAGGAGTCTGAGTTGGTCCCTCAAGGTGTGGAGAGATCTTTTCTCTTGTTCGGCTGGCTCATGAACAAGGATGACACAGGGGTTATCTCTGAGTCCCACATCACCACTCCACTGACAGACGGTACCCTGTCAGATGGCGCTCTTCAAGGGCTACAGTCTTCCTAGGGTGAACCACTCCTAATGTTGTGTGGAGTGTCTTCTCTGCAGAGCTGGAGAAGGTGTGTGTGTGGTTGTGTGGTGTGTGTGTGTGTGTGTATGCACGCGTGCGCACCTGTGCACTTCTGTGCGGAGACCCGAAGTTGACGATGTCAGGTGTCTCTCAATTGCTTTCCACCTTGTCCTTTTCAGGCAAGGTCTCCCACTGGAACTGGAGCTCGCTGGTTTGGCTAGGTGGCCGGACAGCAGGCTCCAGGGATCCTCCTGCCTCTCCCTCCTCAGTGCTGGGATTACAAGCATGCTATCATGCCTAGCTTTCACAGGTGGTCAGGGAGATCAGACACCGGTCATGACCCTTGTGTCAAAAACACTTTAATATCTAAGCCATCTCTCTAGTCCCAGAAGGAAGACTTTTAAGGGCGTCAAGAAAAGAAGCCTAACCAAGGCTCCAGCTCTGGAGAGGAATAGTCCACGCTCTGACCAGCAGAAATCAAAGCCTGGAGCTGCAGAAATGTCTCAGGGGTCAAGAGTATGCAGTGCTCTTCCAGTGGACTGAGTTCGGTTCCTCACACCACTCCAGGGCAACCCAACACCCTCTTCTGGGCTCTGTGCAAAGATACAGGCACACACATACCCGTAAATAAATATTTGAAAGAAAAGGAGAAGCCGGGTGGTGGTGGCACACGCCTTTAATCCCAACACTCGGGAGGCAGAGGCAGGCGGATCTCTGTGAGTTTGAGGCCAGCCTGGTCTACAAGAGCTAGTTCCAGGACAGGCTCCAAAGCTACAGAGAAATCCTGTCTCGAAAAAAACAAAACAAAACACAAACAAAAAAGAAAGAAAGAAAGAAAGAAAGAAAGAAAGAAAGAAAGAAAGAAAGAAAGAAAGAAAGAAAGAAAGAAAGAAAGAAAGGAAGGAAGGAAGAAAGAAAGAAAGAAAGAAAGGAAGAAAGAAAGAAAGGAAGAAAGAAAGAAAGGATGAAAAGAACTCAAATGGCTTCCAGAGACCTTGAGGTTCATAAACCTCAGCAACTCTGCTCCGTGGCGGGGCCCTTCAAAGCCAACAGCAGAACATTTCCGTCTGACCTTTCTCAATAAAGCTGGCTCACTTATTTTTCCTGCACTGAACAAGAGGGCTAACAAAAGTAACTTGGATAAACACAGTCCTGGCCAAAACTACAGCCTGCTCTTCGGGGGTAAAGTTGGGTTGCTAAGTGGATGGAGGGAAGTAGAGAGAGGTGTTTCTCTGGCTTATTGTAGAAAAACAGTGTCGACCCCTCAGAGAACAGCGCCAAGGCTGTGGAGTGGCAGCGTCACTCCATGACGTCAGTTCGCCCAGGTCCCAACAGCTTGTTTCCCGGTCTGAGAGGAAGCTCATTATGTAAGCAGTTGCAAAGCCATTGAGAAAAACAATAGGCCTGTTATGCAGATTTTTGCATAAATTTGTTATGCTAGTGTGAAAGACTTTAGTGTGAAACTTCGCTCATCTTAAGATATATTTATTTTATGTGT
>NC_022014.1:80727220-80736010 GCF_000317375.1 Microtus ochrogaster
TTTTTTTTTTCTTATTCCTAGACTAAACAAGTTTCTCTTCCCCCGCAACAACATGTATCGAGTTGGGTGGTGGTGGTGCACGCCTTTAATCCCCGCACTTGGGAGGCAGAGGTCGGTGGATCTCTGTGAGTTTAAGAACAGCCTGGTCTACAGACTGAGTTCCAGGACAGGCAAAGATACGCAGAGAAATCCTATCCTGAAAAAAAACCAAAAAAACCCAAAACTTGTGTTGCATTTCCTCCTTTGAGGTACGTGTGGGCCACACATATGTGGGCGTTCATGTCAGGCGGCTTCCCTTCCTGAGGCTCTCACTGAATCCGGAGTGCACTGATTGAACTACTCTCCAGCTAGCCAGTTTATTCTTAGGATTCCCCTTTCTCTGTCTCCCAAGTGTTGGGATTACAGGGAGGCTGTCGGCCGTGGTCACACCTACCAAGCATTTGTGAGGGGGCTGGAAATCCAGACTCTGTCCTCATTCCATGTTTAAACACGGAACCATTGCCCCAGCCTTATTTCTGTGGTTTCTAAAATCTTGCCAAGACATGAGTCTGGAAGCAGACAGTCCTGCCGGCCTAGCACTCAATATGTAGACCAGGCTAGCCTCCAACTCAAACAGATCTGCCTCCTAGCACTCAATATGTAGACCAGGCTAGCCTCCAACTCAGACAGCTCTGCCTGCCTTGCTTCTTAAGTGATAAGCTAAATGTGTGCGCCACTACCGCCAGCCACTTGTTCGTGTTTAGAGCCGGGTTTCACGTAGCCCAGTCCGAAGTAAACTTTATACAAAGCTGAGGCAGGCCTTTAACTCCTGACCGTCCTGCCCCCGCCACTTACATACCACCACACCCAGCTGGAAACACTCTTCAGTGGAAACATAGGCATCTTTCAGGACTGGGGACAATGGAGCATTGTTCATCTTTCCAGTTTTCTATATTTTCTACATTATTTCATGGAATATATTATTTTGTATTTGGAAAGCATAAACGAAAAATAAACAGGCAAGCGGTCGTTGTGGTGAGAGGGTGGGGTGGGGACTTGGTTATCTAGCCGCCCCCTTGGTCCAGTGTCTTTTTCTACCCAGGCTCTGACAACTGGGAACCTTGGGAGCCACTGGGAACCTTGCCCAGGCTCTTCGAGACGAACACTCAGGACCGCTGGCTGACTCCAAATCACACTAGAGTCCAAATTTAGAAGCCTGGCAACCTCTGAATGTCACTGGGCTCCGGCTTTTCTTTCCCCTTCCTCTGGCTCTAGCCACGTGTGCATGTGCACTTTCATGCGTGTATGGCAGGATGTACACGTCTGGGTGTACCTGGAGGAGCAAATGTGCAGGGAACTCAACCCTGCCCCCTGAGAGGCAGACCGACCCCTCAGCAGATGGAGCAATTGCCATCTCTTCTCAAAAAAAAAATGACACTGGCCCTTGAAACCAGCTCCGACGGGGCAGATCTCAGTAATGGTTCCCGGGATGCAGCTTTTCAAAACAAAGTCTGCACGCTAGCAGGCACACAGGGCACGCACCTCCTCCGTGGTCTAAGGATAAGACCTGTCCCTGGCGGTGACGATACACACTACACACTCACAACCTGGGAGACTGGCACACAGTGTGACTGGCTCCTGGTCAACCTGCCCCTTTCCCCAGCCCACCAAAGCAGGGCCTGGGCAGCTGAGACAGCCACTGAGGGTTTCGGCCCTGGTCCTCTCATTAGCCGACCTATTGGTTCTAGCGGTACTGCAGCTCTGGGTGTTTGAGGTCAAACTGGCCTCACTCTGCAAACTTGTACTGAAATCTGCTTCTGCTGCCCAAACTGCCGTCTTTACTTTGCCATGTGAGGGCCCTCGAGCCAGCACTGCCACTCTGGTCCTGCTCCAGATGCATACCCTTCCCTTCCAGCAGCTTTGTTTGGCATTGTGTTGTTTATTATTATTACTATTACTATTGTTATTATTTTGTTTTATTTTAGTTTGTTTTCGAGACAGGGTTCCTCTGTGTAATAGCCTTGGCTATCCTGGAACTTACTTGGTAGACCAGGCTGGCCTCGAAATCAGAGATTCTCTTGTTTCTGCCTCCTGAGTGCTGGGATTAAAAGTGTGTGCCACCACACCAGGCTTGTTAGTGTGTGTGTGTGTTTTTTTAATTACAATATATGTGTGGAGTTTAGCCTGCATTTTTGTCTATGCAGCACATATGTGCCTAGTGCCTATGGAGGCTGGAAGAAGGCATAAGATCTCCTGAAAACTGAAGTTACAGATAGTTGTGAACCACCATGTGGATACTGGGATCAATTCTGGGTCCTCTGGAAGAGCAGCCAGTGCTCCTAACTGCTGAGCCATCTCTCCAGCACTTTGTTAAGTCTATTGAGACATAGCCCACAGGCGGGCCTAGAACTCACGGTGTAGCTGAGGATGAATTTGGACTTCTGCCTCCACCTCCCAACTGCTGGGACTGTGGATGTGCACTGGTATGCCCAGCTTCCCATGTCATTTTGAGGGACTTCCACCTCAATGCCACATGCAGTGCGAGCCAGCGGTACCTGGTGAAAAGAGTCATCTGTCCATCCAGCAAGTGTTTATCGACTGCCTGCAATGTGCCGCACACTGGAGATCACACAGCTCCCACTCAGACACAGTTCTGCTCACATGGCGCCAGCTAGACAGCACAGAACACAGAACCATAGAGCAGTGAGAATCTAGCCCCGCTGGAGCACAGCGGCCTGTGTGCTCGACATCATACTATCTGGGAAAATGAGAGAAACCTCTTTGTTTTTCTTTGTGTAAACATATTTGAAACAAATACTCAATAGATATTTGTGGGAAATAAAGCATAAGCTTTTTTTTAGGCATTTATAATAGTTTTAATTATATTTATTATAAGTCATATTTAAATTATACTTATTTATTTTACACATTTTTGTGTTATGGGTCAGGCATGAGCTTGCCATGGCTTTCTGGAGTTGGTTCTCTCCTTCCCTCAGTGGGTCCTGAGAATGGAATTCAGGCCATCAGGTTTAGTGACAAACACCTTTATCCACTGAGCCATCTTGGTGGCCCTTAAAATTGTATATTTTATTTATTTAGTGTGTGTGAATGTGTGTGTATACGCACACACATTCAGGTGGTGAAGCCTGATGGCAGATGCCTCTGCCCAACTGAGCCATCTTGCTGGCGACATTTGAAAGACTTTAGGAAGAGGCTGGAGAGATGGATCCACAGTAAAGGCACTGGCTGCTCTTCAGAGGACCTGGATTCAGTTCCCAGAACCCAGCAGATCACAGCCTTCTGTAGCTCCAGTTTTGACATCTTCTTCTGGTTTCTGAGGCCACCAAACAAACATGTAACACACATACATGCAGATAAAACACACACACACACACACACACACAAAATAAAAACAGGTAAATATTTGGCCTGCTTTAGGAAACAAAACTGGTCAACGACATGCTTTCTCTAGTCCTGTATTCTGGAGGAGTGTGACACTAGGCAGGAAACACAAGAGGAACCAGCATGGCACGTCCTAACACATAATCACTGCAGAAGTATTTACACATGCATGTGTCCTTATACACATTGCACTAAAGCAGGAGCTGCACAAGGCAAAAAGGGATTCCTCTTGAGGGCTGAGCCTCCCTTGGGTGCGAACCAGTCCCCACCGAGTCCTCCCATGGCTATTCCCAGAACCCATCACCTGGAGTGACGATGGCTGCGATGGCCTAGCCTCCCAGGAGTGGCCAAGTCCACGTTCATCTCTCTCCGAGACATTACCACTTCTTTCTTCGTGGATGTCTTTCTTCTCAGGCTTCATTCTGTTCTTCCTTCAACAAGCAGTTATTAAACACCTACTGTGTGCCAAGCACCATGTCAACGCTGGGATAGGATTGCAACGGAAGAAGGGAGAGACAGGCAGTTACGGGGGCTCAGATGGAAACAGAAGGGAGAGAACGGAGAGGATGAATGAATGATGAGCGAATGAATGAACGAGTGAGCGAGTGTTTGAAAGGTCATGTGATCTTCACACCGGCCTAGAAAGCCAGCACCTAGCACAGCTTTCATCTTGTCACCTTCCTGACCCAGACTTTGACGCTGTGTTCCAACTTCCAGGCTGAGGGCTGTCTCCTTTTCGTTTCTGTGGCACTGGGGATGGACCCCAAGTATTCACACATGCTACACAGTGCTTTTCCCTGAGCTGTCCCTCCGGCCCAGCCTACTGGCTCGACATGCTCTGCTTCCAGCCTTCTCTTTATTTCCCCCTAACCTAAGGGATAAGCCATTCATTATGTGTGTTTGTTCTCCCTGTTTAGAAATTTCACCCTAAATTCTGACTCTGAAATGGTATTTTTCTGAAGGACAAGAACCCTGGAGGCTGATGGAAGGTGGCATGGAAGAACCAGAGCTGACGTGGAAGGATAAGGCAAGCAAACCCTTTCCTCCTCAACTTGCTTTTGGTGATGGTGTTTCATCATAGCAACAGTAACGCTAACTAAGACAGGAGCCATCCCCTGAAGTGAGAAGTCGCGACAGTGGGTCAGGAGAGGAAGGAAGAATGCGACATTGTTTACAAATACAAAAGTACAAATGGACATGGAGGTATTCACCTATAACCCCAGCCCTCAGGGGCTGAGGCAGGAGGGCTAGACCAAGAGCTCAAAGTCTGAGCTACATAACAAGGCTTTACCTCTCCACCACTACCACAACAACAACAAAACACCCCCCCACACACACAGGCATAGCAGGTCATGGCTATCATCTCAACACTCTAATGGGTGAGACAAAAGATTGCCATGAGTTTGAGCTACACGCTGAGCTCCCGTGCAGCCTGGGCTACAGTATAAGGCTCAAAAAAGGGAAAGGAAAAGGTCAATGAAAAAGGTGCACGGAAGAAATGCAGAACAAGGAGGCAAAACTGCTGCTTTCTTCACCACGGCCTGTCTGCTGCAGGCTGTCAACAGTTCAGGCAGACAGATGTCTAGTTGGTTGTGGTCTTTGTGAGTTCTTGCAAACACTGGCTCAGTGTGTGTTAAGAACAGAGGGGCTGGCCTAGAGTAAATTCAGACAGCAACTGGGAGTCCCCAGCTGTGACTTAAAGCCCCATTCCCCGTTCACCAACTGGCTCTACCATTGATGGGGGAGAGTCTTCTGTTTTGTGTTAATTTCATTGGTTAAATAAAGAGATTGCCTTGGCCCTTTAATAGGACATAAAATTAGGTAGGCGGAGTAAACAGAACAGAATGCTGAGAGAAAGAAGCTGAGTCAAGGAGTCGCCATGGTTCTCCCACTCCAGACAGACGCAGGTTAAGATCTTCCCTGGTAAGCCACCTCATGGGCTTCACAGATTATTAGAAATGGGTTAGATCAATATGTAAGAGCTAGCCAATAAGAGGCTGGAACTAATGGGCCAGACAGTGTTTAAAAGAATACAGTTTCCATGTAATTATTTCGGGTGTAAAGCTAGCCGGGTGGCGGGACACAGCCTGCCGACTATTACTACATACCATGAGTTCCGGTTCACTACTGGCTCTACCATGAGTACCAAAGCAGCAAGGAAGCCCATGGATGTCTGCCAGCCTGCCAGCCAATCTCTCTCCTCCCTTTAAAGAAAGCCTGCAACCTGAATCTCCTTAGCTCTCGCCTGGGTTACACCAGATCCACCAGATCACTAATTTGCAAATAAATGGCAGTACCCCAAGCTACCTGCCTATCATCACAGGGCTTAGATCACTGGGGCTTTCTGAAGCACTCAGGACCGTCTGTGGATGACCTCCTCGTTGTGATCTGCCAGTCATCTTAGGTTCTGTATGGCACCCCTGGGTCTCTGAGGGCAGACCTGAGTGCATCCAAGGCTTCAGAATCTAACTATCCACTCTGTGGCCTCTGCTTCAGCCTTTACCCACCACCCACTAAGACTGGAAGCTAGACCATACCTAACTCCATCTCCCTTATCCAATGCGTGTATTCTGTCAAACGCTCCACAGTCTAATACTCATCTGTCCAGAGCATCCTGTCTGTCTGACCTCCGTGCTTCCTTTTGCTTAGTTTCTGTCCACACAGCTTTACTGGGCTCCTACCCAGCACTTCCATTTTCCACCTGGTCCTTCTTCTCCAAGTTACCTGCCGTATTTTCCAGGAAGGTCAGGTCCATAGCAATTGAAAGTTCTACTTTGCCTTCAATGGCAGGAGCTGCTGCTGTCTGAGAGTCACCACCACCCATCACCTATCCCTGGGCTGTTGCAGGCCCTGAAAACACTGTGCTTCCCTGCTGCTTGCTGTCGCTGCCCTCTCCCGGATTCTTCCATGATCTCCTATTACTGCTTCCCTGGCCTCCCTCGGGACTCATGTCCTCTGGGAAGGTACCTAGGAGACGGGCTACCTTCCTCAATACCTTCATGGGAGGCAATCCTATTTCTTTGTGTATTGTGTGTGCATATGCATGTGTGTACATGTATGTGGAAGTCAGAGCACAACCTCCTACATCATCTGCCTTGATTTTTATTTTTGTCTCACTATGTAGCCCTGGCTGGTCTGGAACTCTCTAGGTAAAACAAGGCTGGCCTTGGATTCAGATAGACTGCTGGGATTAAAGGTGGGCCTGACAATGACCAGCCACCTTGGTTTTTGAGACAGGTCTCTCCCTGGCTGGAAACTCGCCAAGCAAACTAGGCAGGCCAGATAGCAAGCCCCTAGAATCTGACAGTTTCCGCTTCCTCAGCACTGAAATTACTGATAATGTGCTTTTCAATTTTTCGTGCTCGTGTGCGTGCGTGTGTGCCAGTTCTGGGGAATGAACCCAGTGCTCTGAGAAGGCTCAGCAAACACTCTGCCACTGAGCCTCAAATATTCTTTCTAACACCACAGGTCCGTATGCCAAACTTTGTGTCTAATTTTGAATTAATAAAAATACAGTCCACCTTTTCTTTATGGGTGTTTGGAAATCTAAGGTAGGAAGAGACCCTTGTCGTCAGGGGAGGGAACGGTAACAAAGGAACCTGGAAGAGAGAAAAGGTCACGATCACAAAGTCGACGGGAAGGACAAAGTGATGTCATTTTAGCTCAATATTCCAATAACTGAAGTTTACAGTGTTGGCCCACCTAGATCCTGGGCTCCTCGTGGATTTAGCAATCTACCTAGTGCACCCTTTTTATCTGCAGGATGCTGTTTGTGCTCCTCCTTGAATCATGTGATAATATCTGTACTTTTGAGAAACACAAAGGATGCATGTTCTCAGCAGTCCAGAATTAAACTGAAGTCAATAAAATGCTGAATAGAAAAGGCAGAAGTCACTGTGTGAGCCACGTCTGCTGTCAGACCTTTCTAAGGGATGTGGGTTTTCAGGATGGGAAATACACAACAGGCATTTGAAGCTGACTTCGGAGAGTAAGCGGACCTGGCGATCCGAAAGCTTAGAATATAGCAGAAAGAATAAAGTGTACGGAGCTCGTGGGACCCTGAAGGGAAACGAGAGCAGGGAGTCTGTTGTGTCCCTTTCATCAGCAAACATTTCAAAGCATGACACTGGCGGCAGCAAAACTGCCTCGCGAAGGTACCAGAGCGTTGTCTCTTCTTCCAGGCGGGGACACACAGACAGGGAATGGCCTCTTACAGCACCAACAACTTTCAGAAGCATCACTGATTTTCCAGAGCAGCAAGGGGTGGGGGCGGTGGAGAGGAACTAGCTCCTTCCACGACCTTTCCATAAAAACGGAGAAAAACCGGTGCTTTCAAAATCTTCTCGTGTCTTGAACTGAAACTTAAAAGGGGACTCTTCACCGGACCTAGCCCAACACGGATTATTATGTATACCGAGGAGGAGCCAAAGAATGGAGGACCGCGGCGGGCTACCGAGAGCCAGGAAGGAAATGCGGGGTGTGTAGTAGCGGGAGACCAGGGCCTCCGGGTGGGTAGGCAGTGTGCACGGCAGGGAGGGGTGTGGGAGCTGCAAGGAAAGCAGGCCTCCCCGGGGGGCTGTTTCGCAGCCGGGATTGTTTGGCTCGGAGCGGGGCGCTCCCCGGGGAGTCGCTGAGCAAAGGAGGGGGGCCGGAGGCAGCTGCCAGGAGCGCGCAGTGGGCTTCTAGGCCGCGGCCCGCGCACGTACGTGTGTGCACCGTGGGGAGGTTGCAGGGCGTGTGCACGGCACGGGCAGGACGCGCGCCGGTGTGTGCGCCAGGTTCAGGGCGTCCCTGCGCAGAGGGCCAGCGCCGCCGGGCGAAAACGCCGCGCAGAGCCGGGACGTCGCGGGGCGCAGACCCGGAGAACCCGGCGGCCGCGTAGCAGCACTGAGTTTGCGTCCCTTTAGTGGGCACGCTAACGCGCTCGGAGCCACAGAGCCCAGAGGCGAGGGGGCAAAAGAGCACGGGACGCACTCCGCCAGGCTTTCCGCGCTGACCGCGAACGAGAGCCAGCTCCGGGGAGAGGCGCGCGTCCGAGGCGCGCGAAGAACGCGCAGCTCGCACCCCCGCGCGCTCCCCTCTCGGTCTGGGCAACCACTGCGCGGGCGGGTATTAAGGGAGCAGGAGGAGGCGTGGCCTTTTTAGGACGAACCAATGGGCTCTGGCGTGGTGCCTGGAGGCGGAGCTCAGGATCCGGGAGCTGATTGGCCAGATCGCCCTCCGGTATGCAGATGCGGTGGGAGTCACGTGCCAGGGGCCGGTACGACTTCCTGTTGGAGGCCCACGCGGGGCGGGGCCGGGGGCGCGAGCGCCGCGTCTGGCTGGAGCGGGGGGAGGGGGGTTCTTGTCAGTTAGAGCAACAAGATGGCCGCGGTGGCAGCTCCGCACCTCAGCGCGACGGCCCCGGGA
>NC_022014.1:80736684-80742466 GCF_000317375.1 Microtus ochrogaster
CTCTCTCTCTCTCTCTCTTCCTCTTAAACTAATGCAGTGGATGAGATTCGGTCTCCTTGCACGGTCGCCTGCAGACCGTGTGTTTCCAAAGGGTGGCATGCACTGATCCGCAGTGTGGCGTTGTTTAGCGAGCCGTACGCGACCCCGAGGGCCCCCTGCAGTTGTGAAATGAGGTGGATTTCTATGTATCGGTGTTGCAAACGGACACTGCGGAGTGCTGCGTGCGAGGAAGACGCGCCGCCGCCGCCACTGCAGCCTCCCCGGCCCCGTTAACAGATAACGAAAGCCGAGCGCCCAGACTCCGCCTCTGCTTTTAGGGATGCTTGGTCCGCGCCTTCACCAAGTAGGTGAGATGTAGCGAAATGGCATCCGTAGCGGTTAAAACCTGCAGATGTGGACGTCAAGCTGTCCCCCACCCCATCCCCCTGTGCGTTGGCCGGGCCAGGAGACGGTTGGCGCGCGCGCGGCGCGTAGCTGGAGGAATCCTGATGAAGGATGGTGCTGGGATGCTGTGCGGGAGCCCTGGGAGGAGGAGCCGGCGGGGCTCGGCTGCACCTATGGCGTTCCGAGATATCTGACAGTGCTGATGCCTCCGTACGTAATTAGTTGAGTTGGCTCCAACCTTTGCCTTCGCCAGATGAAACCTCCATTTGAGTGGTCTGCTCATTGGCTTCTGGGTATGAAGCGCAGATTCAAAACTCAAAATGGTGCACCGTTGATGGCCAGCTTGGGCATCTTGAAGGAGTTGCACGTCGGAGTCTCCTGGCTGGTTTGGGCCATTGTGTTGCCCAGCTTCTGGGTGGTGGTGGTTGTTTTGTGGGTATCTAGTGTGCACATTAACCGGCTTGAACCAATTACAGTTAGTCCGTTCATGACCACATTGCTGAATGGCACCTGATTGAATACGGTGTTATTCTATGCAGTTTCCTGTCTTTGGACTGGAATGACTATATGAATGAATTGAGACCTTCAAAACGTGACTCGAGTGACTTCAGAGGACAGTTTGAACTGTGTGGGGTGCTGACAGTTGTATTCCTGGATTGCAGGCTTTCTTCCCTACGAAATGAGAGACTGAGTTAGATAGGACAACCCAAGCCAGTTGAACTTGTCTGTCAGAGGGCACCTTGAAAAAAATTACATTTTTCCAGAACAGAAGAGGTGAGCCTTGCTTTTGACATTTCAGTGTGGCACCTACTAAGATTTTTTTTTTAAAGGAAATTTATGCACAGTGAGGCTTTTAAAATGCAGGGTTCTGTTACATGACTGAATTGATTTTATTGTTCACAGGAGGTCAGTAGTTGGGACTTTGTTTACCCATACTGAAAAGATATTTTTTCTTCTACCGAAACATTTGCATTCTCATAAGGTTCTTAAGAGTTAGCTGAGCGATAGTGGCACACACCTTTAATACCAGCACTGGGGAGGCAGAGGCAAGTGGATCTCTGTGAATTTGAGGCCAGCCTGGTCTACACAGTTCCAAGACAGCCAGGGCTACACAAAGAACCCTGTCTCAACCCCTTCCTCAAAAGATTCTTAGAGTCTATTTTTCTTTCATATTTTGAATAATGAGAAATTAATAGTTCAGGAAGTAATAGTTGAATGTATGCATCCTACACTTGTGATATAATCATATGGATCTGATTTTTATACTATAGATTTAAATCATGCCCCTTGCCCAAAGCAACCTGTCACTGACCTCCCAAGTGCTAGTATGGTGTAATGTTAAAGCTTTGACCCTGAGATTGGCAAAGGATTCCACTTGGGATTCTGGTGTTTAAATGTTTTGGTGGTTGTTGGGACTCTTATAAATGCTGTTCCTCCTCTTGATGTTTAGTGTTGGGTTGTCACAAGTGGCAGATAAACTAATAAAGGATTGTTTTGTGGCATGATTATATTTATGCTTAATTAATTGACTTGGCATTTTGGAGTACTGGTTATGCAGGAGTAAGAGGCATTGTTTCATTTGAAGTCATTGACTAAAAAGTAGCCAAGCCATTTGGAGACTACTTGAAACTTTAAAGGACAGTATTCCTCATTGCTGCCACCTTTTTGTTAAGCAGTGTCCTTTACTGAGATAATTGTGTGCTTTCCCAGATACTATTACCCAGAACTAAGCCCAGGAGGAAGTCAGGAGTGGGATGAGAGACTTTTTCTTCATTGAAGGAAGCTTTGTGTGAAAGATAAAATTTCTGCAAGAATTGAGTGTATTACTCCACCTGTTAATATCCACGAGTTGGGGAGAAGGGGGTCCTGCCTGTGAAGTTATTCTTGCTGGACCCAAGATGACATGGGGGAGGGTGAGAGTAGTAAAATTGCTTTTTTGTGATTTGATTTGACTTTGGTACTTGTCTTTGGCTCCATTACAACCTTATATGTTGAGGCTGAAGAGCTGTTTTGTAGACTGCCACCTTCTCCAGTGTGAATTTGATCCCTGGAGGGAGGGGTGTCTGAGCGCACGATGACTGTTTACAGCTCAGTCTGGCTTTCTGTGCAAAGGTGATACTTGAGTAGGTAGATGTTATAGGAAAGGAAAGCAGTTGTAACGCTAAGACTGTTAGATTTACAAATAGCGTCTGAGACAGTGGTGATTTGGGGTTGAAGCTAGCAGAGAAAACTTGGTTTGAGGAAAGCATGAAAAGGAGATGGCGAGGGGAGGCTGGATTTACAGCAGTCCTTGCAGCAGGGAGAGATATGGGTGGAGAGAGTAAGAGGCAGAGCCCCCGTCAGGCAGGGCTTGGAAGGCTCCAAATGAGCTAAGGAAAGCCAGGTGACTGGTTTTGTCCAGTTGTGTTTGGTTTCCTTTGACTGAAATTACTTTGAGACAGTCAAACTTTTACCTCTTATTCAGGTTTTCTTTCAGCAGGCCTTGCTGTATGTGTAGGTGAGCAGGAGGGAAGTCTCTTGAGAGATGATGAGCAGGTGATGAAGCCTCTGTCAGGATAAGTGGCTTCAGTGAAGGGGACTTAACAATACTTAACATCTTAATCACCTTGTTTGAAGACATCATAGCTTTGAGAGGAGTAGTCATCTGTGAACTAGTCAATATTTAGGGGTAGATTTTTTTTTTACAGATTTACTTTTTTTAAGCCAGTTTGATTATGCAAATTACATTTTTACAAATTGACTTCTAAATACTTGTGAGGAGAGTGTTTCTTATAAAATAATATACCTTTTAAAAATAGACTTTAACACATAAATGTGTTCCTGTTGATAAATTGTCAGGTTATACACAGTTTTTCAAAAACATAATTATTTAAAAATATGAAGATTACTTGTCAGAAATGATTGTGTAACTTTGCAGAGAATGCATGTAAGTGATGTGGGACAGAGAAATGGAGCATGTTTGGTTTATTTTTCACCCTCCACTTTGCTATAGCATGGTTTTACATGTTCAGGGTGCTGTGTAACTCCGTATACTTTGTGCCATTTTTGGAATTGCACTAAACTGACTTCTTGGCCTCAGATGCTTCCAGAGACTGAAGAAGCTATGCAGAGATGGAGAGCTGTTTGCTAATTTAAGAATACATTCCTCCCATGTAGCCCTCAAAACACTACAGAGCTGTGTGCAGAGCTAGACAATCTGGGCACCCAGCCATGAAACATCCCTGAGGCAGCTCAGCCAGTGTGCACACTCTCTTGAGCCTGCCTTCCACAGCTGCACACCACAACAGCAGGAGGAGCCTTGTGAAAGCAGCCTTCCTGCTCATGAAAATCCTGCGGCTCTTGGAGTTCCAGCTATGATACAGTTGTGATTAAGAGTGGACAAAAGTGTGAATTCTGAAGTCAAGTCCTCTTGCAGGCCAATGAATTCAAATACTTTCTCTAGGAATTAGAATGTGGAGTTGTCACCACTCCCTTCCCTTTTCCTATTCTATTGCAACACATCTTTCCTATTATAAACACGTGAGCTCACCTGGCCATGTATAGTCTTAAGACTGAGGAGTCCTTTGGGAGATGAGTTCCCCAGAGTACAGGCTAGGTTGGTCTGATGGGCCTTGCTTTCCATTTGCCTCTTCATAAACCTTTCTGCCACAACAATTTTTTTTTAAATTAGCAGTTCATTGCCATTGAAGCTGATAGCATTCTTTGTAGCCATCATCTTTTTGTATATTAAATGATCCCCCAGGAGCCTTCAAATGCCTAAACAGATGCCTCATTTCTCAATCTGAAGACCTTCTCTGTCTTCCTTCTTTAGACCTTCTGGTAGAGTCTTGTACAGTCATGCTTCCTGCCTCAGAAGGGTTGAGCTGTGGACCTCCAGTATCAAAGCGTCAAGTCGGATTATTCTAAAAAGCCAGGAAACTTTCACAACAAAAATTACTTGCTTGTCTTGAGCCTGTATTGTGTACTGTTTATTCCCAAAGATCATTTCTTTTTAATTACTCTTTGAACTAAGTAGGAGACTCCAAGTTAAAATAGCAAGCTTGAATTAAGGTAGATCTGTAAGTGGGAGCTGCTGACTCAGGCCCCATGGATTGCCTTCTTGCTGAGATGAGATTAACAGCAGAGTTGTTCAGGAGCTGTGGAAGAGGAGTGCAGGAGTATTCCTTGGGTCGTGTGCTGTTTTCTCACAGTCTATATGAAATAGGAAATACTATTCCTATGGGAATGAGGAAGAGTGCAAGGAATAGTCTTCATAAGCTTTGTTCTCAATGAAGGAGACTGAGACTTGGAGCAATGTTTCTTCTGTCAGGGAATATCTTGAGGAAAGAAATTGGTGGTTCTATAGGCCCTAGTGCCAGAGTCATTGAGAACAGTTTTGATGTAGGGGAGGTGGTCAGTATTCTGTCAGTCAGATCTCCATTTAAGCAAAGTCTTCAAAAATGCTTAACAAACATTCAATGTGACTCCATGTCAAGGTCATATTATTAATACTTGACAATACTCCTTTAAGGTAGTTGCCTTTATTGCTCCCATTTCACAGGTGAACAGATGGAAGAACAGAGGAGAAAGGGATTTCCACAATAATCTACAGTTTGTAGGAGATGACAGAATTCAAATTCATACAGAAATAGGGTGGCTTTGAAAACAGTTTCTTAGTCTCTATTCTTTGCACCTTGTTTCACCCCTCCTGCTGCTGATATTGGCAGCATGCTTTCCGAGCATTTTCTTCATGTTAGCTAATAAGTATGGGTGTTCCGGTCATGTCTAGATGTGAAAAATCTTAGCTGGTTTAGAATGAGTTGCTGGCTGTCATCAGCCTTGGTAGATACCTCAGGTCCTCTAATGCCAGGGCTTCTGCTTGTTCCCCTCTGCTGCCTTCTGTGTACAAAGCTACAGTGAAAGAAGGCTCTTCTCCTGGACTTCCTAGAGTTGACCTGCTGGCGATGGTCTACAAAAAGAGAGCAGTCAAGAAAGGTTTGGAGGAAACCACACACCCATACAGGATTTTGGCCAAAATCTATGGTTGGAGTATAACATAGTTATACACTTACCATATCCTCTTTGTAAGAATGAGTTTCAAAATAGATGCTTAGAGAAGTCCAGTCCAGTATTTCTGTTTCCCATGACCCCCAAGAACAGTTTCCCTCCAGACTAACTTGTACTTCAAGGGAACTGCCCTCGGAAATGCTGAGGGTGTGCCCATCAGTCAGAATAGAAAGTGGTTTGATGGGATGATGGTGGTGTGGACACACAAAACTTGACTTGAAAAGTCTTGGTCCTGAAAGGTGGAACTTCCTTGGATGAAAGTGATAACTCTGCAAGGAGACAGTGGGCAAACCAAGTTTGGGGAACACCATAGCTAAGACATAGAGGGACTCAGAGTTCTTTTTTTTTTTTT
>NC_022014.1:80742566-80744819 GCF_000317375.1 Microtus ochrogaster
GCCTGCCTCTGCCTCCCGAGTGCTGGGATTAAAGGCGTGTGCCACGACCGCCCGGCTCAGAGTTCTTAATAACTTAATGAGCACTGGTCCTAGCTTTTGTGTTGTTAGTGAGCTTTATGTTAGTTTTATGTTGTTAGTTTTGTGTTGATAGTGAGGCTTGGTAGGGACAATGCTGGGTAGAACTATCATGTTTGCCTGTTTGGAAACTCTTGATGGCTGTTGGGGAACTTGACGTGACCAGTGGTGGGTGGGGAGCATCCCCTGAACAGATACAGTGTTCACATTATGGCCAGAATGACTGGCTCCGTGAGACAAGTAGCCTGGATGACATAATGATGGGGTGGAAGTGAAAGATATTAAGACTTTGCAAGACAAAACACGCAGGGTTGGTGTGGGTTGTCAAAAGGAAGCAATTCTAAGAAGTGAGGCCTTTGGCGTCCTGCTCTTTGTATAGGGTACCTGGAAGGCTTACAATTAAGTCCCCAAGAAGCCATATCAGTGCATCCTTGTTTGATATGGTTGGGGCAAGAGAGCTTATTGTGTGAGGTTCTGTCCTGGAATAGAAATTTGGGATCACAGCAAACCCAGACATGCATTGGGCCATGTGAGAATGGGATTCTGCTATTATGGTGAGCGCTATCAGTGGAAGCAAGTTTTCTGAGTTTCTTATCATAAGAAATTAACTGACAACTTACATAGCGTCCCAAGATTCTTTAAACTTTATGACATGGAATATTGACCAAAAGGAAGAAAAGGGAAATATTTTCAAAGTTGCAAAGAAGCAAGATTGGGTTGTCACATAAATGTTACAGTATAGCTACATTAGTAGTTTTGTTGGGTGTTTTTATAGATTACAGTATTTTATTAGACAAACATAACTTCTATAAACTTAAGGAACAGTAGATTGTTGTTTAACAGAGACAAAAGATTTAAAAACAAAATAAACAAAAAATTTTTCCTTTTTTACTCCTTTAGAATAGAATGAAGAAACTTTTTATTTGCTGTTTTTGAGACAAGGTCTTACTATGTAACTCAGGCTAACCTTGAACTCACTATTGTCCAACCTCCTGAGTGCTGGGATTCTAAGTGTACCTGCCACATTCTACCTGAAAAAAACTTTAAAACAGGTGACATTGGTTGTCTTTTGCACAGTCAGGTAAGGAGAATCTTAGCTGTCATTGTACTTAACATCTGTTAAGTCTTTAGTTAACTGGTTGCACATTGGTGCAAAAGTCTTCATTATGCTAATCATTTCTTTATTAGGCTTGAGTTACTTGTTGATAAGAATAACCTATTCATCTTTTTAATCCCTATAATCTCTATGGTGTTTTGTAAATATTAAGGTAAATTTTTCCAGGGGTTGAAGAGATGACTCAACAGTTAAGAACACTGGTTGCTCTTGCAAAGGAACAAAGTTCTGTTTCCAGCACTTACAGAGGATAGCCTCCAGGAACTCCAGCTTCAGGGGATCTGATGCCCTCTTCTGGCCTTCACAGCCACTTGTACACATGTGGCATATGCTCACACAGACACATTAATAATAATAAAAATAAATCTGTAAAACTATACTTTCAGGGATTATTGCTATAGTTGGTCATTAGAAAAGTTTCTCTGTTAGAGTACTAGTAAATAAATATTTTCAATTCTGAGTCAAGTATTTCTTCAGAGATGCTGCTTCCACAAACAATCATGAGGGAAAGAGGGGAGTTGATAATTGAATTCTTCTGGTTTTCAACTAGTCAGCCTCGTTGCAAGGAGCACTAGAAGGGTGGTGAGTCTATCTTGGTGGACATCATGGAAACTCTTGCATCATTTTTCTGTGTGGGTACCTGAAGGAATGGGTAATTCTTTTTCCCTTAGGCCCTGGGACTGTCAGCAAATGTCCCCAAATAAAATTGATAAAGAACAGCACATGGTATTTCTCACAGACGTTAAAGTTTTAGGCTTAATAAATGGTAGCAGTTGTATCTGTTGTGTCAACACATTGGACCACTATCTTTAGATACAAGCCCATTGGAACCGTGAACAAATTCTAAGGAAGGGCTCACCCTGGCCAAGCGGAATTACCTGGTTCGCATATGTATTATGTTATTGTTCACTCAGTCAGAGGATCTTTAAAGGATGATGTCAAAATTCATTCCTTGACTTTTGAACTTTTTGGTTTTTCGAGACAAGGTTTCTCTGTAGCTTTGGGGCCTGTCCTGGAACTAGCTCTTATAGACCAGGCTAGCTCAAACTCAAAGAGATTCATCT
>NC_022014.1:80747574-80762354 GCF_000317375.1 Microtus ochrogaster
AGTGCTGGGATTAAAGGTGAGAGGTATGTACCTCCACCGCCTGGCTTGAAATCACTTTTTATTGACTTGTAGGTACTTACCAAAAAATTTACATGTATTTGTTCAGTCAATTCATGTTTGTGGTTCTGAGAACCCAACTGAGAGTCTCATGCATGCCCAGCAAGGGCCTTCTCACTGAGCTATGCTTCCAGTCCCTAGATATAGTTATTTAAATAGCCCCATGTGTCTCTTTAGTCTTGGATGGCACAATTTTGATTTGCTAAATCCCAAGGCAGAATAATTTTTATCTTCTAACTTGTGATTTTTCTAAGTGAATTTTACGTTAGTATAAGACACATCAGTTTCTGAATTCAACCTTTAGATGTGCTCAAAATTTTCATTGGTTTTTTTTGCACAGCTTATTGTCCCCACTGCCTTTCCTGTTTGCTGTCCTGAAGTTCTATACATCAGAGGTAGAGGACAGCCTGGATGTGGGATGAGTACAGTCTGTCAAGCCAAAGTCTGTAGCCAATGAGAAGCTGCAGATGTCACAGTAGCACCAGCTCAGGAGTGCTGGTCAGTGCCAAGTTCAAGAGACCAGACCTCTGCGTCTTCAGTTCTCCATGGCCCCTCCACTACCTCATTCAGACTGGATGACTCTAACTTCTAGGGGATCTTTGATGCCCCAAACTTGATCTTAGGTGTCTGGCCTATTCATAAAAGATTTCTTAACCATTGGTACATGTGTCACTAATAAGGCTCCAGTCAGTGTCATTTGGGACTCTAAATGAAACGACTTTGATGCGTGTAGAAAGAACAGTACTCATGTGAAAGCCCTGGTGTAAATGTTCCTTTCCCCGGATTCCTGACTGTGGCATCAGGATGACTCAGGCAGGAGGGTGCCAGTCTCAGTATATAGAGCTCGTAGGCTATTTTTATTCTGCCACAGCAACAGGTTTTTCTTAGAGCATTATTTGAAAATTAATACTACTGAAAATTGTAAGTCCGTTCAAGGATTCTAGTTTTAATACAAGTGGTGAAGGGGGGGGGGCACATTTCTGTGAAGGAGGAGGTAGAATCTGTGTCACCTTGAAACTGAAATGCTTTAGTTAATGGGTTCAGTGCAAAGGAAACCGAACCTTTGATATACAAGAGCCACATGTGAATGGGAGACGCCTGCCTTTCTTCTGTCTAATTCAACCATTTCCTATTCAATCTCAAACCTCAGTGGGAAAGCAATTTCCCTCACTTGACCCATTTTTCTCCAGCAACGAATCTTTCTTTCAGTCCTTTAACACGAAAGTTCACAGGAATGGAGTTTTATAAGCCTCATAGTCTTGCTGGGTCAGGAGAATCAAACATCTGACTTTGGGACTAGCATGTTCTCTTTTGTTTCTTTATTTGGCTGGGCTTTACATTTTTGGTTTGCTACTGTGATTTTCAGGAGAGACACATGTTAAGTAATTGAAATTGTCATTGTCAGAACGGCAGGAAGAGCACTGGAGCCCAGGAGCTCCCTACCAGCCTGGGCAGAGTAAGAGTTTTTTATTTTTGAGACAATGTCTCATAGTGCATCCCTGGCTGGCCTTGATCTCACATAGATCTGCCCATCTCTGCCTCCCAAGTGCTGGGATTAAAGACATACTCCATGCCTAGGAAAAAAAAAAGAAAAGAAACCATCATAAGCATCATAAGTTAGTAGTAGAATACCCCACTTTAAAATAGAAGAAATTTTAGCAAGCATTTCATCAGAGAAGATGCCCAGATGGCTGGCATACACTAAGATACTCAGTCTCACTAGACTTTGAGGAAATAATTGAAATTACAGTGAGGCACCAGTTCACACCTATTAGAATGGCTGTCACCAGAAGACAGTAATGGAGGGATGGAGATGGTCCAGTTGACTGTCCACTGATAAGTATACAAAGAATTGTGGTGTGTACTTAGGAATACTACTCAGGAATTAGAAATGGAACTGAGATGGTGGCCCACGACTTTAATCCCAGCACTCGGGAGGCAGAGGCAGGCGGATCTCTGAGTTTGAGGCCAGCCTGGTCTACAAGAGCTAGTTCCAGGACAGGCTCCAAAGCTACAGGGAAATCCTGTCTCTAAACACCCCCCCCCCAAATATAAATATACCCAGTCAAGAAGCCAGAATGTGTGTCTGTGATGGTTTCAGAAGGCTCAAATCTGGAGAAACTTAAAGTATATCAGTGGTTATCTGGGCTAGCATGAGAAGGGGCTGGCTGAAAATGGGCATAAGGGGTCTCTGGGAGATAAATGGATTATAATCACTATGATGTCACAACTGAAAATTCACTGTAGGTCTTCAGCGAACCAGACTGTTTTGTATCTCGGAACTTTGGTGCATACTAAAATTGGTAATGCTTTTTATTTTCTGAGATTTTTGGTTTTTTTGCTAAAAAACTGGGAAACTGTTTTGCTTGGGTTTTAGGTTTGCCTTAGTATTGTTGTTTTTTTCTGTGTGACAAAGTCATGATGGTTCATAGGGACAGTGGTACTAATAAACAGCAGACATCAGCTCTTGCTTACCTGCTGTGTTTCAAATTGAAAAACCAAAAAGTGGCGTGACTTACGAAGGCCAGACAGTCTTGGACTCAATCCCAAGTCTTGGGGAAACTAGTTCTGTGCCTGTTGGCACAGACAAATGTCAAAAGAAAATTTGTAAAGCATGTTAGTTGACAAACATTATTTAAATGATGGTCTTTTTGCCAGTACCCAAAGAAAAATAAATGAATCAGGATTTCAAAGCTTACATTTTGGCAAAATGTAAATACAAGCCTAAGGAAGATGGGCAAATTCTTCCAGTGGCTGATAGTGGTGCAGTGAAAAAAGTTGCAGGCACTGAGGTGCTGAAATTATCATGCCTATTTTAAAGATGGAAACCTTCTTTCCCTTTCCCCTCATGAGTTTTTCTTTTTGTTTAGTGTGTGTATGTGCATATATGTATATGTGTGTGTGTATATATGTATATGTGTGTGTATATATATATATATATATATATGATTTTTCCTCCTAAGTTCAGTCTGTAGGTTTAAAATATGCTAGTCAGGCCGGGCGGTGGTGGCGCACGCCTTTAATCCCAGCACTCGGGAGGCAGAGGCAGGCGGATCTCTGTGAGTTCGAGACAAGCCTGGTCTACAGAGCTAGTTCCAGGACAGGCTCCAAAGACACAGAGAAACCCTGTCTCGAAAAACCAAAAAAATAAACAAAAAACAAAACAAAAAATATGCTAGTCAGTAAAATTTGATAAGTATTCACTTGTAAAATCATCTTCACAATCAGGGTAATAACTGTTGAAGTGAAATTTTGAATTGTATGGGGGAAAGGAAGAAGCAATGTTTTAAATGTTGGGCCTCCCTGAAACTACAGTGGCAGGGGTTTTATAATTTTTTAAAAAATGCTTCAAGATCCCCGGCGGCAGCAGTAGGCAGCAAAAATGCTGTAGGTGGTAGCAGGCCATGTGGCAGCAGGCAGCGGGCCCTGAGAGCAGCCAGTCCCAGGCAGAGAGGGCTGCTGGTCCCCGAGCAGTGGCTGGTCCCAGGCAGGGAGACACATGGTGGGGAGAAGTGGGGAGAAGAGAGGCAGAAGCGAAGCTGCCTCTCCGAGAGGAAGATGGAAAAGAGAACGAACTTAAGCAGGAAGCTGAAGATCAGCCTGCCTCAGCGGATGGGGGAGGGAGTGGGTGTGGCTTGTTTCTTAAAGAGACAGAAAACCATAACAAGGGGGACTAGGGAAGCCTAGTCTCTTGAGGAACAGACCTGATAGAATGCATGATTGATACACAGTATAAAGGAGGGTTTACTAAAATCCCTATGAATATTAGGGGCTGGGCAATTCAGCTGTGGCCGTCTGTACACTGGAGAAGATGAGAACCTAGTAGCTCCACAGTTTTTATGATGGATGCCTCATTAGTGTCCCAATTGGTGCTTAAGATCTTCATTCCACGCTAGAAATTATAGAAGCTGGAGTCTGTGAAAGATAGTATTAGCTGCAGAGCAAGAGCACACAACCCGGCAAGCAAACACACTGATTTCCCCTGGGACCTTTGGGCCAAGCATCTTCACTCTGGAAGAGGGTCTCTTCTCCTCATCCAGTTCTTATAGAAATGCCCTCACAGACCCACCGCAATGGGGCATGTCTCTTAGTTGATTCCAGGTCCTGTCAGGTTGACATGGTCAGTCATCTCAGCAGTCTTGTGATCCTTTCTTCCTTATATTTCATAGCTGAAATATACAGCTGCCATTAAAATCTTTCATTCTTCTAAGAAAGTAATAACCTCAAATATTTTATCTTTTTTGAGTAAAATCTGTTTTTCTATGTTTCTGAGACAGGATCTTGTATAGTTCAGGCTGGCCTGTAATTCACTATGTAGTCCAAGTTGACTGTAAATTCATACATATACCCTCAGCCTACTAAATGCTAAATAACTGGCATGTACCACCATGCCCAACTGAAATTTTATGTGTGTGTGTGTGTGTGGTTTTTCGAGACAGGGTTTCTCTGTAGCTTTGGAACCTGTCCTGGAACTAGCTCTTGTAGACCAGGCTGGCCTTGAATTCAGAGAGATCCGCCTGCCTGCGAAATGTTTTTTGAAAATATAAAGCTGTGCTGCAGAGATGGCTCAACGGTTCAGCACTGGCTGCTCTTCCAGAGGACCCGGGTTCAGTTCCCAGCACCCACATGGCAGCTCACAAGTGCCTGTAGCTCCAGCTCCCCAGAAGCTGACACCTTTACACCAATGCACATAAAATAAAGTTAAAATAAGTTAGAAAAAAAAAAGAAAATATAAAGCCATATGTGGTGGTGGCTCACCCCTATAATCCCAAAATTTGGAAGACTGGGGTCAAAGGATTGCCATAGGTTTGAGGCCAGCTTGGGCTGTAGAGGAAAGGAGAGAGGGAGAGGACAGATATGAGAAGATATAAAGCATTGTGGTTATGAGGCTTTGGGGCTTTGTACACAAGTAAAATTTCAACAAAAATGGGAGCTAGTCATATCTTTTGTTTTTCTTTTTTTATTTTTATTATTATTTTGTCGTCACTATGTTGTTCTGGCTGTCCTGACTGTGTAGACCAGGCTGCCCTTGAATTCATAGAGATCCTTCTGCCTTTCCAGCGCCCAGGATAAAAGGCCACGCCTAGTGGCTAGCGTTTATTTAGCCTTGGCCCATAAGACCTGTGAATAGAAACCGCATTCTTACCATTTCTTTGTAAAATAGAGTATACTGTCATACAAAGAGAGGGGAAGGGTGGGGTAATAGTAGATTAGTTACCTTCCTGTTGCTGGGACAACAGGCCTAACAGAAGCACCTGGAAGAGAGAAAGTTATTTTGTCTCAGTCTTCTGAGGGAACAATCCATCATAGTGAAGAAGGCTTGGTGGTGGGAACATGAGGCTGCTGGTCACATTACATCCTCATCAGCCAGAATGCTGGTGTTCAGCAGCTGGCTTCCTCCTTTGCTGAGTCCAGGACCACATCCCATGGGATGTTACACACACACACACACACACACACACACACACACACACACACACACACACACACACACACACACTTCTTCCTCGGTTAAACTTCCCTGAAAACACCCTACATTCATCCCAGGACTTTGTCTCCCAGGTGATTTTTAGATAGCATCTTTCAACATAGTCCTTTAATTTAGAATAGTTATGAACACTTTACCTTATCTTTCTCATCAGCTGATAACCAGTTTCTGGCAACCACTGTCAAGTATAGTCTTGAGTGTTACTCCTTGGTTGTATTCCTAGATCTGTCTCTTGTGTGGTAACCCAGAGATTAATCTGGGTGCCTTTTGCTATCTCAACTGGAGAAGATGCTTAGTGATGTACCCTGTGCGGTGTGCATATGCTTGCCACACAGAGCAAAGATACATCAGGACTTTCTTACAGTCACACCTCTGCTCTGTAATTACCTTCTCTCTGTGTGTATTACTGTAGTTTCAAAGAAGTAACTCAAGTCTACAGAGTGGTACTGTTTTATGAGCATGACCATAGTAATTGACTAGCATAATTTGTAAGGTGGGAAAGGAAGTTTCTTTACCCTGAAAACACTCACAAATGCTGGAATATAAAATTATTCTTTATTTGGGATGGAAATTGTAGCCTTGGTAAGACTATTAGGATATGTTCTGCAACATTAGAACATAATGCTTCAGTTTCTCTTCCTGTATTTCACAAAGAGAACCCAGACAGGGTTTGAGAAATCAGCTTCCTCTCCTTAGTTTCTGTGATCTTGTACTTCGATACTTCAGCAGTAAATAAGATGCCTGAAAATGCATAGTTGCTGTATGTTTATATGTATATGTGTGTGTATGTGTACTACATGTATCTTTTTGTCTGCATATAGCTTGGTTTCCTCCATTTTAAAGGTGCATGCAAGAGAAAAATAGAATGGCTTTAACATGGTGTTGACACACAGCGTATACTCGGCTTGTCCAGGAGCAAAATGTTTCAGTATTTTTCTTGGGGCACCTTAACTTTTAAAAAAAATTATTTATTTATTTATTGTATAGACAATATTCTGAGTGTATGCTTATAGGCCAGAAGAGGGCACTAGACCCCATCACTAGATGGTTGTGAGCCACCATGTGGTTGCTGGGAATTGAACTCAGGACCTTTGGAAGAGGAGGCAATGCTTTTAACCTCTGAGCCATCTCTCCAACCCCCTAACTTTTTATTCTTTATAACAATCATATGTGCCTTTTTGCCTTTCTTAGATTATTACTCTTGTAGGCAGGATTGTGTTTAATTAAAACTTAGCTTATTGCCTTATAGTAGGCACTTGGTAAATACTGCTTTTCTGTAGTAAGAGCTGCGGGCCTCTTCCCACAGCCCAGCTCCTGGCCGCCTGGCTAGCTTATACCCCGAAATAACAACACACAAACTGTATTCATTTAAACACTGCCTGGCCCATTTCTATTAATGTGTGTAGAACCAAGGTGCGCTTACCAGGAAGATTCTAGCCTATGTCCATCCTGGGTCGGAGCTTCATCGTGTCTGCTCCAGAGAGCAGAGCTATCGAGTCTGAGCTCACTTCCTCTTCCTCCCAGCATTCTGTTCTGTTTTCTCCACCCACCTATGTTCTAACCTATAAAATGGGCCAAGGCAGTTTCTTTATTAGCCAATGACCTTCCTCCATCATTATTAGCCAATGACCTTCCTCCATCACTTGTCTAATTAAATACTGAGTACTCATGCTCTGGAACTCTGTGATGATTTACATTGGATGATATGGGACAGTGCAGTGAGCAAAAACGCCTCATTTTTAGTTCCACTGTTCTCTTTCTAGGTCCCTAATCTCCATAGTTATAACGTTTGGGATCATGAAAAAGCAAATCCCTGTCTCAGAATCAGAAAATAATTTTTTATGCTGGTAAAAAAAATTAAGAAGAAAAAGCAACCCCCCCCCTTTTTTTAAAAAAAAAGTGATGGTGCTAGAGATGGAACCTTTTGATGCTAGGCAAATGCTGTTACTGAGCTTAGTGGGATAGGCTTGGGGTGTTGTGTTTATTTTAATTATCTTAGGGTCTCAATCCATAGCTCAGGCTTACCTCAAATTCTCAATCTTTCTGCCTGCTTCTTGAGTATTGAGACTGTAGGTATTATGCCATCACACTTGACTTTAACAAAATAAAGGAATAAGTCACAAAACAAAACAATACCACACCAATTTGGAATTATTATTAATAAAGGGGTTATTTATTTAAAGGGAAAAAACTTACAGATCACCGTCCTAGACAACAGCCTCCTGCACGACCAGGAAAAGTGTCTGATAGCCAGAAGCGGAATCCGAAGCAAGCAAGAGAGCGAGAGAGCTGCCACTGCTTATTTTGAAAGAGATAGATACCACACCCCAGTGGGCTGGTATCTCAAAGGCTATTGGCTGAAGGAGCAAAAGTAGCTCCCGCAGCAACAAAAGATCTTTGTGGGACTGGAGAGCAGTTAAGAGCACTGGCTTTCCTTGCAGAGAACCTGATTTCAGTTCCCAGAACCCACATGTTGGCTCAAATCCATTTGTAACTCCAGTTTCAAAGACTCTAGCACCCTCTTCTGGCCTTTGTGTGTACCAGACACACAAATGGCACACATACATACGCTGCAGACACTCATATGCATAAGGTAAAAACAAACAAGCCTTTAAAAAAAGATTATTTTATATGTATGTATGAGTGTTTTGCCTTCATGTATGTATATGTACCACATATGTGCCTGATGATGCCCTTGGATTTTAGAAGAAGGTGTCTGGTCTCCTGGAACTGTAGTTAAAAATGATTGTGAATCACCATGTTGGTGTTAGGAACTGAACCTGGGTTCTCTGCAAGAGCAACAAGCCTCTTGACCACTGAGCCATCACTCCGGCCCCAAAATACTTTTGTTTATGTTTATGTATGTATTATTAGCGTTTTGCCTGCATTAATGTTTATGTATAACATGCTTGCCTGCTCCCTATGGAGGCCAGAAGAGAGCATTGGGTTCTCTGGGACTGGAGTTACAGGTTGTGAGCTGCCATGTGGGTACTGGAAATTGAACCCAGGTCCTCTTGAAGGGTACCTAGTGCTCTTCACTGCTGAGTCGTCTCTCCAAACCCATCCCCTTTATTTTTAAGGTAATTTTTAGTAGGAAAGAAAGAACAAACATTTAGTTAGCATCAACAAATATTTGACTAACTTTGTGTTATCCAGGATCTTTTCAAGCAGTCGGCCACTTTTAGACTCCCAGAAGCTTAATCAGAACAAGGAAAGGCATTGATAAAGTACCTCTCCCTAAGACGGAGTGTAGCTCATAGTTAAAGCACACACTTAGCACATGCAAGGCCTAATTCTGGTTTGTAGTAGCATCAAAAGATAACCAGCCAAACAAACAAACCTTAAATTTCTGCTTTTCAGAATTGACTATTTGTTTGTATTTTTGGGTAAGTCATCTGAAAACTTAGAAGGAATTGGCTGTCTTACTTTATGAAACTAGTTTAGTTATGAAACAAAAAATGAAAAGTTATAGCCAAAATTCTTTTAATTTTTAGTTTTATTGTAAATCAGTGTATTAGTCAGGATTTCCTAGAGGAACAGAACTTATAAAATTAATCTCTCTCAGAAAGAGGATTTATTAGAATGACTTATAGACGATGGTCCAGCTAATCCAACTGTGGCTGCCTACAAACTGAACGGTTCAAGAATCCAGTAGGTCCATGAGGCAGAACATCTCAGCCGGTCTTCAGTAGATGCCAGAACACTGAAGAACTGAGCCAGTGGAGGGACAGACTTGTTAGTGAGAGCAAGTCAAGCAAGCAAAGAGAGAGAAGCTTCCTTCTTCCTTGTCCTTTATACAGGCTGCCAGCAGGTGTGACCGAGATTAAAGGTGGGTCTTCCTACCTCAAAGATCTGGATTACAAGAGGGTCTTCTCCTGAGTGTTGGTGGTGCACACCTTTAGTCCCAGCACCTGAGAGACAGAGACAGGTGGATTTTTGTGAGTTTGAAACTAGCCTTGTCTACAGAGCTATTTTCAGGACAGCCAGAAAAAAACAAAACAAAAAGAAGGTCTTTCACTTCAAATTATTTCATTAAGGGGAAAAAAAATCATTCACAGATGTGCCATTTGGGCTTTAGTTAATTCCAGATGAAGGCACGTTGACAACTAAGAATAGCCATCACAGTTAATCAGAAATGATAATTTATCAGTATTAGCCATGAGTCTGTCTCTCTCACATTCTCATTCTGCTCTCTCTGTATGGAGTTTTAGTGTGTGTATGCATGTGCCGTGTCACCTGTGTAGAGGCCAGAGGACAGTGATATACAGTCAGGGATCAGGCATATGTTGCAAGTACTTTTATCCCCTGAGCCATCACACTGGCTCTAGTTGGTCTTGTCTTTTTCCCTTTCTTTTGGTTTTTCAAGGCAGGGTTTCTCTGCGTAGCCCTGGCTGGCCTGCAACTTACTTACTCTGTAGACCTGACTGGACTCAAACTCAGAGATCCACCTACCTCTCCTCCTGAGTGCTGGGATTAAAGATGTGTGCCACCATCACCTGGCTTGGTATTTCTTTAAAATCTGATATTTAAGAGAATTTGAGAAATGCAATAGCATACTCAAACAATAGACTGGGCACATGACTTAGTGGTAGAAACACTGGCCTAGCATGTGTGGTACCCCCTGGGTTCCATCCACAGCCCCAAAGAATATTAAGATGAAGAAAGGTTTGCTTTTGGACTACAAAGAACTCTACTGATGTTCTATAACAGATCAACTGAGAAAATCTCTAAGATTATCCCTGTTGCTTGCTGGAGAGAATTGCCATAAAAGCCAATTTCTTTTTGGACTTCTGCTTCTTCTGAGTTGGATAGACCAACCTTCTGCCAAATACTGAAAAGTCCGGTGTATGATTGTCCCTGTGTTTGAAGGTGTTGGAAATTCTCAGTGTGTGTTAGAATGTAAGAGAAGCTTACTTTAGGGATGCAGCTGTAACTCTAGTTCAAGGGATCTGATACCCTCTTCTGGCCTCCACAGGCGCTGCTTTTATGTGGTATGCAAACATACATTCAGGTTAAACACTATACGTATAAAAATAAATCTTTTAAAAAATAACTAAGGTCTTTGAAAATAAATGCAAGCTATCAGCCAAAAGTTATTCATTTAGGAATCACTGTAGATCTCTGCAGAATGAGGAGAGAGGACTGAACAGGGGGAGGAAGATGGCTAAAACAAAATGCCAAATCCTTGACATTGTAATCAGCTAGGGGAGTAAGCCAGGCATGGTAGGACAAACTTATACTCAGCAATTAAGGAGGCCTGGGTAACATAGGGAGATCGTGTCTCAACCAGCCAAATGAGGAAGATGCTTTCTCCTCAAAGGAGCAGTGATAAAGACTGAAAATCAACTTTGTAGAGCAAATAGAAATCACAGTGGAACAGTAAGAGTGTCTCAAGAAAATAACCGCCAACCTAGAAATCTGTATCAGGCAAAAATGCCTTTCAAAGGCAAAGTTATAGGTGCTTCTTGGCAGACTTTAAGAAAAACTTGAGAGACTTTGCTATAGCAGACACATGCTGAAAGAATTGTAAAGAAGTTTCCTTGTGTAGAAAGAAAATTTTTCCTCAGTGGAAGCATAGAAAAACAGAAAAGAATGAAGAGCAAGGAGAGGCTAAAGTGTTACTCACTGTAAGACAGCAAAAACCAGTGATGGACAGCAGCCCCCAGAGCATTGGAAACCAAACAGTTGAAGGTGTGTGTAGTTCTTGTAGCTTGTGTTAAGCTTTGGTGATACCATGCCCTAGGCAGTTTTTCTTACACTGGGTTAGTGATAGAATCACATTCTAGTGTTTGAGGATAGGGATCAATTCCCCCTTCTTAGTGAACAGTGGACTGTTGGCGTTCTGAATAAACCTATAGTCTGTACATCCTTGTAGGACAAAGAGACATAAGGAAGGTTGCCTCTTTCTCTCTGCTCTCCTCCTGTGAGCACAGAAAGAGAAGATAGTCATTTACAAGCCAAGAAGAGGCCCTCCCCACAGCCTAGTCGTGCTTGCTCTTAATCTTGGTCACCTTACATCTAGAACTGAGACATGTTATTTAAATTACCCATTCTATAATGCCTGAGATCTCTTAAGTCATCTGTTGTTCATGATGAATTAGCTTCCTAGCATCTAGAATGGTAGAAGCTATGTACTCTCCTCATAGAAAATGAAAAGAAAGATGTCAACATATTTTCTGCAGGACATGATTTTTTTAAAATGGAATTTCAAGTTGAGAGAAGCAAAAAGAGCATTTATAGCTACTGAGCTAATGGTGGAAAGAGAGAGGGGAAGTAGAATAGCAAATGTTCAGAAGATTGAGGAGAGAGAAAAAGAAACAGAATAGGCAGGGCAAGTTTAGAAGTGGCAATACCTTCACTCCTTTCCCAGAAGTCAGCAGTGTTAAAGGAAGATAGACCCTATCCATGTCCCTGTTCTGTTACGCACAAGCTCATAGTCCTGTTTCCAGGTGATAATGATGGTAAACCCTGAAAATAGTCCTGCTGTTCACGCTAATAACTCCCCCAGAATGTCATCTTGTTATTCTAGCAACTTTGAACTGCACTAGGACTTGAAATAAATATTTCTACCAGTGGTCAAAGAATGGTTTTGTTGAGTTGGAAGATAAAGGCAATACCCACTTTGAACTCTTTATGCCAGTGAACCAAAAAGTAGGAGATTGCTCTCCTGCCTAGGATGCTTCATCCTGGTGACAGAGGAGAAATGGAGGTGTTGCTGTGCTGTAAGGCAAGGGGTCTCTGTAATTGGGGACTCCCTGGGATGTATGGTAGAACTTGTGCTCTGGCACTGAAGAGTAGTGAAACACTGCTGCCCCCTCTGTTGAGGAGTCATCTTGTCACCATGAGAGCCCTGGCCAGCTGAGGTTCTGGAGGAGGACAAAGGAAACATGGGCTGGGCAATGGAAAAGGAAGCCAGGCATACTGGAAACCAGGTGTAACTGCTTTGCTCTTCGGTTGCCCATGTTCTATATGTACATTTGGAACTTAGTTCAATCAACAGTTTTGTCTTTACAGAAGGGACTATTCAGTGGGATTGTAGTTGAACTGTAATATGTAATTAAGTCAGCTCCTTATTTAAGGGAAAAGGTCAGAACATCATTGGGTGCAAACATTGTTTTGATGCTTTATATGAGTTCAAATGCATCTTCTTTCAGGGTTTATAGAAGCCAGCATCTGGGGATAGATTGCCAATAGTAGACTATCTTCTAAGCTCCAAGTCTCATAAATCCATATCCCAAGAAAGCTTTTTTTGTTGGGGAGTGGGGTCAAGACAGGGTTTCTCAGTGTGTAGCTCTCTGGTTGTCCTGGAACTTGCTCTATAGACCAGGCTGGTCTTGAACTAACAGATCCCCTTGTCTCTGCCTCCCAAGTGCTGGGATCAAAGGCATGCACCACCACCGCCTGACTTGCCCTGCTTTAAGTGTAGCACTGTGAACATTTCACTTTAGCTAGTTGGCTTCATTTTAGGTCTCAATAAAAGGTAGTGCAGGGACAGAAAGAGGAGATAGACAGAGGAGACTTCTTTCCTCCTTTAGTGTGCTTGCTTCTGATGGAGCTACTTAAAGAGTTGTCTAGAGGAGTTTGTGGGGGAACTCGTTCTGGCACTTACAAAGCAGCTCTCCACACCTGCCATGAAGTCTCTGCCTACTTAGATGACTCTTGTATGGACCAGTGCAGACCTGTGCCCTCAGCTGGATCCCTTCATCACTCTGACTGTAGAGCCAGCCGCTGTGTGCCCTATGGGGCCACATCCTCTTCAGTCCTGCAGAGAGTTGGGTGCTCTTTGCAGTTCTTAGCACCTTTCAGATTCACAGACACACTCATCTTATATGTAGTAAATATCTGCCCTTTCAGGCCCTGTTTTAACCCCTTAAACATACCCGCTTTTAAACAGTTAACAGTTCTTTATATTAAAATCTCCAGCCTGAGCAGTGGTGGCACACACTTTTAATCCCAGCACTCAGGAGGCAGAGGCAAGCAGATCTCTGTGAGTTGGAGTCCAGCCTGGTCTACAGAGTGAGTTCCAGGACAGGCTCTAAAAGCTATTCAGAGAAACCCTGTTTCAAAAAGGCAAATAAATTAATAAATTTTAAAAAGTCTGCTCAGTTCTAAGTACCAGGATGATCCTGACTCCTCCTATTCCTGACTACTAAAACTTGTGAACAGGACTGGGTGTGGTGGCACATGACAGTTTGTGATAGCCTGGCCTCTTAGTGAGATCCAGGCCAGCTAGATCTGTATAGTGAGACCCTGCCTCAAAAAACAAAACAAGACTTCTGAACAGTATTTCTACTTAGTCCTCAACTTTGCTTCCAAAGTCCAGGGTGGTTAAACAGGGCAGTTGTGTTGGTTTTCTGTTGTGCTGTAGCAAGTGACCACAGCTTAGAGGTTGTAGGTCACAGTCCTATAGGGCAGAGATTCTTCTTGCTGGCTCATTCATGTTGCTAGCAAAGTTGAGTTCCTTGAAGTTGCAGGTCATAGTTTCCTTTCTGGCTGTCAGAAATGCACTTCCTATTCTCTTCTTTCTTCACCTTCAAGTCAGCACTCGTCAGACTTTAAACTTATTCTCCTGCCTCTATTCACAAAATCCAGGCTCAAAGGGTTTGTGTGGGTATCTTCTGTCTTGAAGTCAACTGATTAGGGACTTAAATTACACCTGCACATCTCTTGAAAATTGTACCTAGCTAGGTGCTTAACTATCTAGAAGGGGTATGTGTGTGTGTATGTACCTGAGTGTATATATTTGCACCACCTGACACGAGTCCACAGACACTATAAAGGACATCAGATCACCTGGAACTGGAGGTCCAGGCAATTATTATAGTTAGTCCACCTAACTGCTATAGGTGCTAAGAACTGAACCTGGGTCCTCTGCAAGAGCAGCAAATCCCTCTTAACCATTGATCCTCTCTCTAACCCCAGCTAGCTAGTTTTTAAAGGAAAAATGACAGTAGATAAGTAGATCCTTTTACTAGTTGCCTACCATTTAGTAGATACTACAATTAATATCTGATCCTATACATAAGAACATATTAAAATCATGAAACACAGACGTGAACTTATTGGGTATAGAAAGTACATGTGGAGTGGGACAGTGGTGGTGCACGCCTTTAATCCCAGCACTTGGGAGGCAGAGGCAGGCGGATCTCTGAGTTCGAGGCCAGCCTGGTCTAGAAGAGCTAGTTCCAGGACAGGAACCAAAAGCTATGGAGAAACTCTGTCTTGAAAATCAAAA
>NC_022014.1:80762454-80788100 GCF_000317375.1 Microtus ochrogaster
AAAAAAAAAAAAAAACCCACAGAGTTTTCATTTCAGTAAGTATTGCTGTGTGTCCAGGGTTTGCCTCTACCACCTGGGTGCTGGGATCATAGGAGTTTATAGCCCTTCCTGGGTAAAGCAGTTCTATTTTTTTATTTTTATCTATTTATTCTGAGATTGGATCTTAGTATGTAGCCCTGCTGGCCTGGAACTCTTCTTTATAGACCAGACTGGAGTTGAAATCACAGAGCTCTGTCTGCCACTCTCTGCCTCCTGAAGACTAGAACCGAAGGCATGGGTACTACACTTGGTTCAATTTTGAATCAAAAAAAAAAATTACTGTATTATTGTGTGTGTAAGAGAGAGCAGGTGTGTGGTGGTGGGAAGGAGTAGGGTGGGTGTGGTGTGTGATTCATGTATAGAGACAGTCAAAAGACAACTTTAGAGGTTGGTTCTCTCCATTCACTGTATGTTTCGGGGATGAACTCAGGTCATCAGGTTTAAGTAGCAAGAACTGAGCCTTAACCATGCTGAGCCATCTCCCTGACCCTACATAATGCTCTTCTTTTTGAAACATAACAAGATGATTGTGAATTTCACTTAAAAGATTAAAAGAATAAAGAATTTTTTTGGGGGGGGTGAGTCGTTTTCGAGACAGGGTTTCTCTGTAGCTTTGGAGCCTGTCCTGGCACTAGCTCTTGTAGACCAGACTGGCCTTGAACTCACAGAGATCCACCTGCCTCTGCCTCCCGAGTGCTGGGATTAAAGGCGTGTGCCACCACTGCCCGTCTAAGAATAAAGAATTTTTAAAATGGAAATAAATAATAGCAGTCCCTACAGTTTTATGGCATTGGAATGTTAGTGTGGTTCCCATAGACGTGTGCAGGTGTTAGTAGAGTTCGTCTGTTACATGGCTTCAGTAGGGACAAGAAGGAGTCACACATCCATGGATGAGTAGAGTTAAGGTCATTTAGTCCTGGGATACCAAGTGATCACCAGGTATTCTCTTAACTGCTTAAGAAAGAAAGGTAGAGTCTCCTCTTGATATCTGAAGTAATTATAAAGTACCATCTGTGTGAGAAAAAATAATTGAAGAAAACTGGAAAATAAAATAGCAAAGTTTCTGCATATGAAAATCTCATAAAAATTTTTGTAATGCTAGGTAGTGGTGGTGCACACCTTTAATCCAAGCACCTGGGGTAGGTGTGGGGGACAGAGGTAGGCGAACTCGAGTTTGAGGCCAGCCTAGTCTACATAGCAAGTTTTAGACCAGCCAGGGTTACTTAGTGAGATCTTTCTCAAAAATGTGTGTGTGTGTGTGTGCGTGTGCGTGTGCGTGTGCGTGTGTGTGTGTGTGAAGGGGCTGGAGAGGCAACTCAGTGGTTAAGATTAAGAGCACCTGGCTGCTCTTTCAGAGGATCCCGGAGTTTAACTCAGAACCCACATGACTACCATCTTTAACTCTAGTCCCAAGAGATCTGACACCCTCTTCTGGCCTTTGTTGGTATTGCACAGGTTCATCCATAGACATACATGTACACAAAATACCCATACACAAAAAAATAAATAACATGAAGACATTTAAATTGCATTTTTAATTGTGTGTATGTTCAGGTGCCTACCCCCGTTTCTGGAGTTAACAGGCATTTGTAAGCCGCCTGATATAGTTTTTAGGAATCAAACCTTTGTCCTCTGTGAGAACAACACACGTTCTTAACCACTGAGCCCTCTCTCCAACCCAGTGACCACAGCGTGTTGAGTCTGTAAATTAGCATGGTGGTTTACTGTGTCCCTGTGACCTCATGCTAGGTAGATGTCTAACATCTGTTTATTCTCACTGCACCATTCAGCCTCAAGAGTGTCCCATTCTACACCTGTCTGTCCCTGCATCTACTCTTGCACCAGGGATTACTGATGAACTTCCAGCCACTGTCTCATTAGAAACACACATTTCCCTCCAGCCTTTGCTTTGTTTTGCTTTTGTCTGAGTATATGTAGAGCTCAAGATTCAGAAATAATTAGCATTTTAACCCAGGCTCTCTAGTGTACATTTCACACTGGAATCAAATCACTTGTTGGGTACTATATATTTAAGTTTTATTTAATAGTATGTGTGTGTGGAGATAAATGACAAAGAGGTAATATTTTTATTTTTGAGGAAAATTTTAATTACATTTTATTTAATTTATTTTGTATGTATGCATGCCTACTACAGCATGCAGGCGGAGGTCAGAGGGCAGCTTGACTTTCGAGAGTCAGTTCTTTGTCAGTTCGAGAGTCAGATGGGTTTCTGGGATTGAGTATGGTCCGGGCCTTGTAGTACTTCACCTGTACCTGCTTAGCCATCTTTCTGGACCAGGAAATTGTTTATAATTTTTTTCTAGACACGGTTTGTGTAGGCCAGACTTGCCTTGAACTCACTGTATAGCAGAAGACGATTTTTTATTTGATTTTTTTTTTCTCTTGCCTCCCTCTCTGAAGTGCTGGGATTATAGGCACCTGTCACCATACCCAGTGCTATGAGATTAAACCCAGGGCTTTATGTATTCTAGTCAAATGCTTTACCAACTCAGCTACAGCCCAAGTTTTTGTTTGTTTGTTTGTTTGTTTTTATGTATACAATATTCTGTCTACATGCATTCCTGAAGAGGGCACCAGGCCTCATTATAGATGGTTGTGAGCCACCATGTGGTTGCTGGGAATTGAACTCAGGACCTTTGGAAGAACAGGCAATGCTCTTAACCGCAGAGGTATCTCTCCAGCTCCCAGTCCAAGCTTTTATACTTTACCTAAGAGACAAAGTTGTAGAGATGTAAAATGTTGAGATCTCATTGATGACCCCATTGTTTAAATGGCTGTGATGACGGCTCCTTGAGGACAGAAACCAGACCTTCAAGAGGCACAGTGCAATCAGTATCAGTTAACAGAACACCAATTTCCCACCTCATCTGTGGCTTTAGCTGAGTATCATTTTGTTGCCTTAAAGAGAATACCTTAGCAGTAGAGGAATCGCAAGTGGCAATGACTGGGCGTTAGGGAGCTTGTCACAGTACTATTGATGAGCAGCAGGATCTGGGGCCCTAGCTGCTGTGTAGAGCCCAAACCAGTTCTGTGTGGTGAAGACAGTTACTGCACCTTTTAAGATTGTAACAATCCTGGGTGGGTGCCTGTGGAGAAACTTGAAGCCTGACTTCTGTGCATGCTCTTGTGTGTGTGATGTGTGCCACCTTCTCCTAGAGGCCACTATGTGTTTACAGAGAAGATGTGCTTTTATCTGGATTTGTGTAGTGTTCTGCCTGCATGTATGCCTGCAGGCCAGAAGAGGGCACCAGATTTCATTATAGATGGTTGTGAGCCTCATGTGGTTGCTGGAATTGAACTCAGGAGCTCTACAAGAGCTACCAGTGCTCTTAACCTCTGAGCCACCTCTCCAGCCCTGTCTGGATCTTTCTCCAAGCTCCTCACTTAGATCAGTGTCACTTAGGAAATTTGAGTTTAAACTTACCGATTGCACTTGGGAGAAACTGAAGTCCCAGGCTTTGTTCACTGTGGTGCCCCTGGAGAAAGAGAACTGAACAGCCTACATTTATTTGTTGCTTCCTTGTGGATGTGATCAACTGATAATACGCTGATTTTATGAGAATAACAGGGAAGATTTGTGTGTGTTGGTGTCAGTCACATGGTCCCTGCAGGCTCACGTTGTCACTTGAAGGCAGTGATTTCCAGGTAGGAATTTGAGGAGCAGAGACACACGTTGCTGGCAGGAAGCACTCTTCATAAAGTGAGAGGTCCTCTGGTCTCATCTGTTCAGTCCAGTAAAGAGTATATGGCTTTGTGTTTGCTGAGCAAAAGAATAAAGACAAAATACCATTATGTCTTGCGTGCTTCCTCTAGATCAGTGGTTCTCAGCTTAGTGCTTTGCCCCTTTAATATAGTTCCTCATGTTGTGGTGGCCCCAACCATAAATTTATCTTCATTTAGCAATAATTACTTCATAACTGTTGTTCCTTTGGAAACTACAACTCCCCGACTCCTCCTGGACTATGGATACCTGTGTGCACACCACCCGTGCACAGGTATGGGACATCCTTCCCAGACACCCTTGTGCTCCCCATTAAAAAGGCAGGGCCACACGAGGCTCTCTCTCTCTCGTTCGCCTTCCCTCATGTGTCCTGCACGCCTCCCCGCCCTCTTGTGTTCCCCTCCCCCATTAAAGTGGACCCACGTGGGAGCCGCCGTGTCGTGTCTGTGTTTGTTCCGCCGTGTGTGTCTGTCCTGTACGCCCCGTGTTTTAAGAAGAACAATAACTGTAATTTTGCTACTGTTATAAATCATAATGTACATCTCTGATATGCAGGATATCTGATATGTGACCCCTGTGAAAAGGGCATTCAAGAACTGGTGCTCTAAATCTATTTAGACCTTGTTTCTCCTCTGATCTGAATCTGATTCGGAATTGAAAATAAAATAATAATTTTAACAAGTGTTTGTCAGGTATTTTCTGGGAGTTTCTACATTTCATGTTTCAGTGGAAATTGTCAGTATTTTTGGTACTAAATGGTTTTCTTTCCTGCAGTTACAATTAGTCACAGAAACCTTTTCTGTTTAAGTTTCATTATAGAGACTGTTAGCGAAATATCTATTCACTGTGCTGAGCATATACCTTTGCTTACTTTGAAGGCAAGCACTCAGCTTTAGCTATTTCTAGATCAAGGGATGGGGTGGAGGGTGGTATCATCTTTTTTTATATTTGATTTTTCCTTTGTGGAGATTGTCATCAAGCTATTTCTGCCCAGGTCTTGTCTGCCTCCTGCCTCTCCCAAATTAGAATCCAGCTTGAGCACAGTTAGCTTAATGACTCCTGAAGCTGAATGTCGGTGTTAACAGCTCTTCTAGTTCACAGAATTGTAGGGGCTTTGAACAGGCAGGTCCCCTGGAGACTGGTGACTGGCGGTCTTGGTCTTGTTCCCATGTTGATGGTTTGCTGCAGGCTTGCTTCATCACTTCAGTGTCGGCCTGAGGCTTTGGTGCTGGGCTTTGTCCTCTCTTTCACAGTCATGAAGGGAGAGCGGTTTCTAAACCCACATATATCCCCAGTTTTAGAGCTTAGAAATGACATAAATTCAACAGTGCTCCTTTCACTCTGCCTGTTGATCTGAGATTCCAGTTTTACATGATGGTAGTTAAATTCAGTTTATAGCTTTATACTCTGACTTAATTTATTCATTATTTAAACACATCTGTGACTTTGTTTATTGGTATGAAAGTATTTTTAAACTCTCAGTTTATTGGCAGGCTTTGAAATAAGCTGTCATTTGAAGGTTTCTCTCAGTTAAGAGAAAACAAACAAACATGTAATCATCTGAATAAGGAAAACAATCCTGAAGAGTCATTAAGTATATCCAGGGCTGGAGTAGTGGGGAAGATGAGCTGGGCTTCCTTTTGGCGTCCACATCACTGGTATGGCAGAGAAGTCTCTGAGGTGCCTGACATGTAGACCCAATTTGCCAGAGAGCTACAGTGCACTATGAAAGCAGTTCCTGGGAGCCCCTATGCATTGTGCTTGCAGGAACCTGCCTTGGAGCACCCAGCTGGGAGGTAAACTTGTCTACTTCTCTATGCCAGAGAAGCTGAACATGGTGCCAGCTGGTGAAAAGAAAAGTAGTTAAATGTCACAGATCCATTTCACAGAGCAGGCAAGAAGCAGAAGTTGGAACTGGAGCCAATTAATGAATAACCAGCCAGTTCCCCACCTCCAAACACCTCAGCAGCTGGGAGTGCTGATCATGAGTGAGTATGTAGTATGTATTGTCAGATTTCCCAGCAAGCCATGAGAGCTTGTTGGTAGTAACCAACCACTGTAGCATGAACAGCAGGATGAGCCAGCAGAGGCTACTGACTCTCAAAAATGAGTTGTGAGTTTCCTTTGTATTTAAACCATATTTGAAATATGTATGTGAAAATGGAGTGTTGTTAAAAGTATACTGTGATTTTTAAAATTTGAGACTAGAGGCCAGGTGTGGTTTAGTACACACAGTTAATCCCAGCACTAAGGAGGCAGGGGCAGGCAGCTGTCTTGTGAGTTCAAAGCCAACAGAGTCTACATAGTGAGTTCTAGGACAGCTAGAGCTACATATTAGAGCTATTTAATGCCTCAAAATTAAGTAAACAAATAAAAAGTGAGACTTTCTTGAACTTAATTGTGATATAAAAAAACATTCACATAAGCCAGGCACAGTGACAGGATGATCAGGAGTTTGAGGCCAGCCTAGGCTACAGGAGAATCTATCCCCCCCCAAAAAAAAACAGAACAAAAACAAATAAATGTCCCCCAGCCTGGTAGATGACTATCAGTAAGTGCCAGCTCTAAAAGAGTAGGACCTGAGTTAGCTCCCCAGCACCCGCAGAATAGCACGGTATAGTGCATGCACTATGAGAGGAGAGGCAGGTAGGTCCTTGGAGCTTGCTGACTAGTTATTTTGGGCAGTGAGCTCCAAATTTAGTGAGGAACCCTATCTCAAAAAGAAGAAACAAATGAAAACAAGGTAGAAAACGATAGAAGAAAACATCTCTGGCCTTCACACACGTACACACAGAGTTGGGCTTGTTAATAGAGTAATGCCAGGGTTTTTAGTGATCCAGATGTTTACTGAATGAGATTGATTTTAAGGCAAATTGTAGTTAATGATGCTGCATCTGGTTAGTACTTAGCCTTTCTGGGCAAGCCTAGATTATATAAATGTAGATAAATATATGGACTTTTGATAACCCTGGCTTTTAGGATTAAGTTACATGCGATAGAAAATAATAGTTATTTAGGGGAGAACAAAAATGAACTTTGGTCAGGTAGAGGTAGCTGCAAGAACTGCCCAGACAAAAAGCCAGCCCCTACCAGTGTAGAAGGAGCTGTGGGCCGCTTCCCGCCTCCCAGCTCCCGGCCACCGGCTAGCTTTATACCCGAAATCACAACACACAAATTGTATTCATTTAAACACTGCTTGGCCCATTAGCTCTAGCCTCTTACTGGCTAATTCTCACATCTACGTTAACTCATTTCTCTTAATGTGTGTAGCACCAGTCTTACCGGGAAAGATACAGCATGTCTGACCTGGTGGCTGGCTTCATCGCCTCTGCCCTGGAGAGGAGCGACTTCCTCACTTCTTCCCAGCATTCTGTTCTGTTTACTCCGCCTACCTAATTTTCTAACCTATCAGGCCATGCAGTTTCTTTATTAATTAACCAATGATATCAACAGATATCACTCCCACATCACACCAGAGACTTGATCACCTGCCCCTGGTGGATAGGGGACTGCCAACAAGTGCAGATAATGCTCCCACGTGCTGCCTCCCTACCATCTTAACTGCCTGGTGAAGCTCAAGCTCTTCCCTAGCTTAGAGGGCAGGCTCTATGCCTCTGGGCTCAGGAATATGTTCTGACTTAGGCCATGCCCATACAGGCTGAATTCAGCTTTCTGTTTTTTGCCTTCATTTTGGGATCTCTAGCTGAGAGAAGCCTACTGCAGCTTCTAGCCTGTAGTTCTGGATACTCCTCGTGTTAAACCATCCCTGAGTCCAAGCACTGTAGCCCAGTTTGTGCTGCCTGCTGATTAGCTCCACACCCAGTGCTTCCCTGAAGATACTGCCCCTCAAGGACTTTGGATTGAAGTAGCTCTGTGCAGGAAATTGAGGTGCAGTTACCAGTGCAGAAGGAAAGGGTGTTGATATGTGTAGGTGATCACCATATTTGACAGGAAAGCCAGCAAAACTGTTGAACCAGTTTAGTTGGTGACCAGGAGTCAAGCTTCAGAGAGATGTGTGTCTAAGGTGGGCAGCAGGGGGAATTGTTTCTTAAGTGGGATAAACTGAGGGTTGCTGCTGGGATCTATATCTTCCTTTGTTGAGGCCATGGTAATATTTTTTTTTAATTTAATTTATATACTCAGGTTTCTTTTCCGATTATATGTGTTTTAATTTAATTTATTTTGCATCCTGATTACAGCCTCCCGTCCCACCTCCTCACCTTCCTCCCACTCCTCCTCCATTTTCTCTCAGAAAAGGGCAAGCCTCCCATGGGCATCAGCAAAAGCATATCAAGTGCTGTGAGAGCAAGCCCCTTCCCCTGTATTCAAGCTGGGCAAGGCAATCCAGAATGAGGAATGGGTTCTAAAAGCCAGTCAAAGCACCAGGGACAGCCCTGCTTCTGTTGCTGGGGTCCCACAGATAGAACAAACTACACAATATGTCACTTATATGCAGAGGGCCTAGGTCTGTGCCATGCAGGCTCACTGGTTGTTGGTTCAGACTCTATGAGTACCCATGAGCCAGGCTAGCCATTTCTGTGGTTTTTCCTTGAATATCCCTGACACCCTCCTCCGTCAGCTCCTACAATCCTTCCTCCCTCTCCTCAGCAAGACTCCCTGAGTTCAACCCAGTGTTTGACCATGGGTCTCTGAATTTGCCTCCATCAGCCACTGGATGAAGGCTCTCTGATGACAACCTGTGTAGTCACCAATCTGATCATAGGAGATGGCCAGTTCAGGCTATGCATTCATTGCTGCCAAGAGTCTTTCTTAGCTGGGGCTATCCTTGTGGACTCATAGATGGTTCCCTTGCATCAGGCTTCTACCCAACCCCATAAAACCCCCCTTTCCAGCCATCTCACTCAGCATTCTGCCCCTCTGTCCCTAATCTGATCTCTCAAGTTCCTATACCCACCTGCCCCCAGTCCAACTAGGAGAGATCTCTTCTATTTCCCCTTCCCAAACAGATCCATGTGCCTCCCCCCACCCCAGTCCTCCTTGTTACCTAGCCTCTCTGGGTCTGTGAACTGTAGCATGTCTATTCTTTACTCTACAGTTAATATCCACTTGTGAGTGAGAACATAGCATGTTTACCTTCCTGGGCTTGGGTTACCTCATTCAGGATGAATTTTTTTTTTCCTAGCTCTATCCATTTGCCTGAAGGTGAAGGCGTAAGTCAAAAACAATCCCACACCAGTTTAGAATTATGATTAATAGAATGGTTATTTATTTAAAGGGGGAAAAAACTTACAGATCATCGTCCCAGACAACAGCCCTCTGCGCAACCAGGAAGGGAGTCAGATTTTCCCTCTCGAGATCTTTGACTGTCTTGACCCATTCTCTCATACAGCCCTTAGAGTCGAGCACAGGCTTCCTGAGCACAGCAGGTAACAGAAGCTGAATTTAGTCTGGACAAGATGCCATTTCCTCCCCTCTTCTCTTTTTAGTTTGTTTGATAACATTTACCAGCCCCTTCTAACCTAAACACTGCAAAGAAATTCTTCCTGAATTAGCCAGATTTTTTTTTTTTTTAATTTTTGGTTTTCAAGACAGAGTTCCTCTGTGTAACCCTGGCTGTCTTGGAACTCCCTTTATAAACCAGACTGGCCTCAAACTCAGAGGTCTACCTGTCATCTGTGTTCCGTCGCGTCCTCTCACCACCCAGCTACCCAGATTTCTAAACGATGATGTGCCCTTTCTCACTTACATAATGAGCTGAATGAGATAGATAACGCTTTGATGAAATGAACTTTCTAGCCAGACTAACCCCAGGATGTGGGTTCATGTGTGTAGAAGAAACTCAGGATGAGGAATGGTTTAGATTTCAGGGTAGCTAACCCCCAGAGGAAACACAAACCCCGGTCCTTTTATTGACTCCTACTTTATAATCAATTAACAAAAGTCAAGAAATCTGGAGCATTTCCTGTCTGGATTGGTTTTACATTGAATAGCTGAGTTCCCAGCTACATAATTTCTTTTGTTTTTTAAAACATTGTTTCTCAGGACGGAGAGATGGCTCAGAGGTTAAGAGCACTGGCTGCTCTCCCAGAGGTCCTGAGTTCAATTTCCAGATGGCTCACAACCATCTGTAATGAGATCTGGTGCCCTCTTCTGGCCTGCAGGGATACATGCTGGCAGAACACTGCATATGTAATAAATAAATTTAAAAAAAAACTTGTTTCTCTGGGGAAATGTGGTTTCAGACAGCTGACATGTGGCCATAGAGCCTTGGAAAGAAACTCTTCCTTCCCTCCCTTCTGACTGCTGCACCCTCCAATCTCATGACTGTTAGATGGTTTAAGAATAAAGGAAACATATGTACTGAAATCCCAGACTCTTTTGGTTTTTCGAGGCAAGGTTTCTCTGTAGCTTTGGAGCCTATCCTGGAACTCGCTCTGTAGTCCAGGCTGGCCTCAAACTCACAGATCTACCTGCCTCTGCCTCCTAAATGCCTTAGCTCTTAGCTCAAGCCAAAGCTATCCCCATGATCCCACCATCCACCGTTTGTCTCACAGATACTTCATGTCCAGCCTGGCGCCAGCCTTAGAGCCCTGTATCACATTTCCTCCTTACCTAGTTCCCACTACAGAAACAGAAGCTGCACCTGCCAATCAGAGCAATGCTGTTTTCCCTAAGAGAAACTGGGCAGGGGAGCAAGGTTTCCTTTGCAGTAACAGTAAGCTGAAAATAAAGTGAACGTGTGTGAGTGGAGGAACGATTGAGTGCATTATGACAGCAGTCACACCACAGTATGGTAAGGAGCCACTAAGGAGTGGGTTTGATTGTCAACTGGGGTGGGGAGTTCTTTCATCATATGTATACAATAGGACAAGAAGGATGCAAAATGGAATGTGTAGCAGGGTCCCAGTTTTACAAAACTATTAAATCCTTTGTAAAACTCAGACGTATGGAGACTTGGTAGTTGGCATGGACTGTTTGGAGGTGGTGGAAAAAAATACACAGGAGAGTGGAGGATACAGACAGAGTAGAACAGTGAGTTAAGTTAGGTCAATGAGATCAGAAACAAAGGTACCTCCATCTTCAAATGAAGCTAAGCGGAGTGGTTCATGCCTTTAACTTAGCACTAGGGAGGTAGAAGCAGGCTACATGTGATCTAATTCGAGGCTAACCTGGTCTCCATAGCAATTTCCCTACTAGCCTAGGTTACATAGTAAGTTTCTAGCTATGAAATAAATAAATGTTCTAGGATCGTGAAGCTGGCTCTGTGTGTGTGTGTGTGTGTGTGTGTGTGTGTGTGTGTGTGTGTGTGTGTGTGTGTGTGTGTGTGTGCTGCTTGTAATTCCAACACAGGAGGTGGCAACAGAAAATTACTGGAGGAAGAGCAAGCTGGATTGTCAGACTAGCAAAACCTAGTGAGCTCCAGGTTCAATATAGAAAATGGAGAAATTGAGGAAGACCCCTTCATCAGCCTTCAGAAGGATGCACACATGTGCAATTTGCCATGTACACCTGCACACACAGACATGAGCTACACACACATCAGATCATTTTAGAAACACTGATCCACTCCCTGTTTAATCAGTACGTACTAGCCTTTTACAGAACTGTCCCATAGGTCCAGAAGCTCCCCAAATTCAAATTTATAATATTACTAACTCCACAAGAGAGATAGTAACTTACTAATTATTACTTGATCATATCAGAAAAGAATATGTGCTCATGGAAGATTTTGTCCTTGGTAAATTTTAGATGGTTCTAGATTTTTCTTGGGGCCATAGAGACAGAGAAGGCTACCACCAGGGCACTAACAAAAGACAGGAAGCTGTTTTAAAACCGCCACAGAGTTCCCTGGCTGTTCTGTAGACCTGACTGTCAGGCAGGGAGCAGTACTGATGACAGTGATGTACAAGAGTCATTTAGATGTGTGTCCTTGAGTGTGTGCAGTGCCTTGCTTATGGCTGTACTTCCAGGCCAGAAATGCGTGTTACATGATCAGTCCCTCCCTCCTTCCTTAGTCTGTTGCCTTCCTGAACTAGTAATATGTTTTTCATTGGTCATGCCATTCTTGTGATAATAGATTAAGGAACATATAAGATGGTCCTGAGTCTCTTAAGGAAGGCAAGTAATGACAACAGCTTGGAAGGACGTGGAAGAGTCAGAAAATAGAAGTTTCAGTAAGAATGGACACAACAAAAATAGGAATAAGGATAGGAAGTTAAAGTCAGGGTGCAAGATAGTCTGGGACAACTCCAGCAGTGGGGCAGTTCTGGGCAGCTAATGTCTTGTTCTTAATACTAGATCAAAGGTGTGGTAACCAGGAGGGAATAATATGATTAACATTTGAGGCTGTTCTAGCACAACAGCCAGCTCCTTGACTGATGTTTCTAAGGTCAGAATCCACAATAAAATCAATCTCATCTATTCATGCACACAAAGCTCCTCAGTCTAGCAGAGAAGTGTGATTTTGTAGGAAATGGAGACAGCCTTCCTACCTGCAGCTGGAACAGAACAGGTTCGCATATGCAAAACAATGACAAGGTGTTGGGAATGAAGCATTCAAAAAAGGGGAAAGTTACTTAAATGTTTAAGTATCCATAGATTTGGAGGACCTAAGAGAGCCAAACACACATGCATGCACTCATGCACACACGCACACTAGTAGAAAATAACTTGATTCTAGACAGGGTTTCTCTGTGTAACTGACTCGTTTTGTAGACCAGGTTGACCTCAGATCCACAGAGATCCGCCTGCCTCTGCTTCCCAAGTGTTGGGATTAAAGGCGTGTGCCACCATCACCCGGTTTAGAAAATAACTTCTTACCCTGTCTCGAAAAACCAAAAAAAAAAAAAGAATATAACTTCTTTTTTTTTTTTAAAACATTTATTTATTATGTATACAATATTCTGTACTGCGTGTTACAGATGGTTGTGAGCCACCATGTGGTTGCCGGGAATTGAACTCAGGACCTTTGGAAGAGCAGGCAATGCTCTTAACCACTGAGCCATCTCTCCAGCCTCCAGAATATAACTTCTTAAAAAGGAAAATTACACATGGTCAATCCAAGACCATCTGAAAGTTTCAGTATGCTCTTTAGAAAGCTGAAGGACAGATAGGTATTGTGTACAAGTGTGTTCCTCAACATAGAGGAGGCTGAGGAAGGATAATGGCAAAACTCATGCCAGCTTGAATTATATAATGTGATCCATTCTCAGAAAAAAAGAAGAAAACCAAAGGAAGATATTTTCAGGAAGCCAGCACAGAGCATGTCTGTAATTCAGCACTCAAGATGCTGAGACAGGAAGATTGCAAGTTCCAGGCTGACTAAGACTATACACAAGACCTTATCTTAGTAACCAAGGTCTGGCCAAGTAGTTTGACTATGGAGTACTTGCTCAGCATGCCAGGACCTGAATTTTTCATTTGTTTGTTTTAGGTTTTTGAAACAGGGTCTCATTATGTAATTCTGGTTGTCTTGGAACTCACTGTGTAGACCGGACTGGCCTTGAACTCACAAAGATCCTGCTCCAACTGCCTCTGAGTCTGCTGGGATTAAAGGTGTACACCAATGCTCCTGGTTTAGGACCTAGATTCTTACCTGCAGCAACACACACACACACACACACACACACACACACACAAAATAAAGAGCTGAAACAGATTTACCTAACTTGAAAACATCCATCTGCCAAATGCTAAGCATGAATAGTGAGCACAAAAACCACTGAGAGTATATAGAAGTTTCTGAAGTTTCTGAACTCAGATGTAAGAGACACATATGTATCTGCAGAAAAAAAGCATATGATCTAAAAAGGACTTGTCCTTCTGCCCAGGACTGTGTACTGAGATGCAGCAGCAGGTTGCCTTCTAATCAATTCTCAACTTAACATATTAGACCAGCCAGGCCTCCAATCTAACAGAAAGGAAGCTAATGCAGTTTCTAGTGGTTCACCTCTACATACCCTTTTTTCTTTTTTTAAAATTTTCTTTATTTTTATTTTACATATATAGGTGTTTGCCTGTGTATATGTCCATGCACCGTGTGCATGCAGTAACTGCAGAGGACAGAGGAAGGTGTCAGATTCTCTGGGACTGGAGTTATAGGCAGTTATGAGTTAGTGCTGGGAATCAGACCTGGGCTGTTGTAAGAACAGTCAATGCTCTTAACTGCTGAGCCATCTCTCCAGTCCCCCTCCCCCGCTACACACACACACACACACACACACACACACACACACTCTCTCTCTCTCTCTCTCTCTCTCTCTCTCTCTCTCTCTCTCTCTCTCTCTCTCCCCCACTATGTAGCTCTGGCTGTCTGAAACTCACTATATAGACTAGGCTGGCCTAGAACTCACAGAAAACCACCTGCCTCTGCCTCCTGAGTGCTAAGATTAAAGGCATGCACCACCATGCACCCTTTCTTAAAGAAACATTTTCCAGCAATATGAGCAAGCATTTACACGAGGGCAAATCATGGAATGGCTGAATTAAACATCGAAATGAACAGCACTGGATAGTAAGGATGTCAGTGGTTCGCTATGTTCATCAGTGTCCTCTTCCTACCCTGTCAGTTTGAGTCACATCAAAATGACTGATTCATGATCTCAAGATAGAGCTCAGCAGTTAAGAGCAGTTGTTGTTCTTGAAAAGCACCGCACTTACATGGTGACTCAGCAATCATCTGTAATCCCAGTTCCTAGGGATCAGACGCACGCACTTCTGACCTCCACTAGCTCATGAATGCACACGGTCCAAATATATATATATATATGTATATATGTATATACATGTATGTATATATGTATATGTATATATATACAGGCAAGATACTCACATAAAATATTTTTAATTAAAAAATGACTCAAAATAAAGTTGAATGTAAAAATAATAACCAGTAGGATACTGGAAAGATGCACAAATGCCAGTAGCCTAACGGAGTGTAGTCAGCATTGCTGACATCATAGGAGTTAGAATCACAGCTGTATAAGCTAGTTATATGGTCAAATTCACAAAGACAGAAAGTAGAGGCCAGGAGGGGGGAGTGCATCAAAAGAGGAAACATGCTAACCATATGGCATTGGGAATAATATCACTACTAAGCCTTTTTATTAAAAAAATGATACAGAATATGTCACTTATTTGAGAGCAAATTGACCTGCAAGTCTTTCTGCCCTAATGTGTTAGGTTTTTTTGAGAATGTCATATTTGAGTACCGCATCTACATTACTCTCATGCTACCCCTTCCTCTAACTTCTCCCATACTCCCTCCCTCCCAAATTCACAACCTCCTCTTTATTATTATTACATACATATTCATGGTATGTGTGTATACTCGGATATATATACACACATGTATATGCAATCTGCTGAGTCCATTTAGCATTGTTGGTATTAACAGATGTCCAGGGCTGACCTCTTGGGATTGGACAATCTATGTGGGAGCTTGTCCATGAAGGAAACTGATTCTTCTTCTCTTAGCATCATTGACGACCTGTAGCCCTTCATCTAGGGGTAGGACCTTATGGAGTTTCCCCTGTTCACGTTGGCATGTTTAGGGTATCATGTAGTTGAGAGTGCATGGCACATTGGCCCTGTCATGTCTATGCAATGCTATCTATCTGCAGGGGTCCTGGGCTGCTTCCTCTTCCATGATGTTCCCTGAGCTTCAGGGTGGGGGTTGCAGCATCGCAGGGGTGTCCATTGGAATGGGCACTCCACTGTCAGTGTTCTCTGCATTTTGGCCAGTTGTGTATCTCTGTATAATCCACTGAGCATGGCAGTGCACATCTTTAATCCCAGTAGTTGAGAGGCAGGAGTAGGTGGATCTCTCTGAGTTAAAGACTGGTCTAATCTACATAGTAAATTCAAGCCAGCCAGGGCAGGGGGACAACACAGTGAGATCCTGCCTCAAAAGTGGAGGAAAAGGTTCCACAAAAAGTAAAAAAGTGACCTCCATGTGCTTCTTGGCTACATTCACATGCTTGAAGAAAACTCACCAACACACACACACACACACACACACACACACACACACACTGAAACTATGTAAAGTCTGCCCCCTGCTCCGTTCTTTGCTGCTCCCTCTGTGTCTCTCCCAATAAATCTCTTGTGTGAGGTTTGTGCATGACTTTGTGGTATTCCTTGGCTCCTGACTATCAGGATACCTTTCCCTTCAGAACTGTAGCATCCCTACTGGGAAAGCCTCCTCCCTCAGAGCTGTAACACTTAGGCCCCATCCATCATTACCAAAACAGCAAGAAAAAACCAAGCCCCGCACTGACTGGAATAGATCATTAAGTAACACAGAAGAAAGGGAATAGTAAATACATCTCATTTATTACTTTTAAAGAGAAGCACATAGGCTGGAGAGATGGCTCAGCCACTAAAGGCTAGGCTCACCAAAAATGAAAAGTAAGCACATGGTGAATCTTTTGGTTTGGTTCAGGGTTGTTTTGGCTGTTTGAGACTGGCCTCAATTTCGGGATTTGCTGGTGCACACCCTTATCCCACCAGCTACAGCTGCAGCCACTTTCTTTTTATGGGAGGGTGATGACCTGGGGATTGAACCCAGAGCCATAGATGTGCTAAGGCAAAACTATGCTCCCAGTCCCAGCAAGAGCATTCCTAAGAATTTCCAAGAAACTTTCAGCGCCCATTGCTTCTGCGATGACACCGTTGACACACAGGAGAGGAGTGGGCATGTCTTAGGTTACAAAATAAAAATGTGGTTAGATTGTCGATTTTTTTAATTAATGAAAAAAAAAACCCAGCAGCTATATAGTAGGAGTTGGGGGAAGAAGTGGTTGTTTCTGGGGTGCTTTGTATGTAAACAGGAGCAGTAAAGGGGGAACACTTACCTGGTCTGAAGAGTAGCTGGCCTTAATTAATTTGCAGATGAATAGAATTAAGCAGAAATCCTTTATTCCTCCTTCTGTTGAATACCTCTCTAACACAGAGTCCTACCTGCCCTTGGCATGATTTTTATTTTCTTCTAGATGTGTGGCTGAAGCTGCATGGTTGGAGCATACCTGGTTATGCTTAGGATTACCTATACCTAGAATGACTTAGTGTGAACACAACTTTTACCATGAAAACATCCCTGGAGAGTATCTCTAAGGTCAACGAATAGTCATTTTTCAAGGTTTATAATATGTAGAGCTTCTGGAATCATCTGAAAGTTTTACATATGCTGATGCCAGAGTCCTGCCCACAAAGATTCCATCCAGATGAGTAGCAGCAGTCTTGGTTTTGGATGTTTTTAAGCTTTCTGAGTTAATTCTGACTGGAATTCAAAGACTGAGGAATCACTGTTTTGAAAACAGAATATTGAGAGATATTCCCACCATATCAATTTTATTATGATAGTATTTTGTCATGAACAATCTGCCTCTAGGTTGAAATTTTTTATATGTAGTTACATATAAAATACATTGATAAATTTAAAAATGCAAAATTATTCAATACAAAGCAACGTCTATGCATGGGTAAACGATGATTGACTGAGACTTGGGCACATTATTCCTCCTATTTATCTGTTAACTGTGCCTGCCACCTGTATTAGTGTAGGTCCAGTAGTGATATAGAAACCTCACAGTGGTATAATGGGTGTGTTTTATTCAAAAACCATGATAAAAGGATTAGCTGTAAACTGAGCATGGTGACACATGCCTTTAATTCCAGCACTCAGGAGGCAGAGGCAGGGGGGATCTCTGAGTTTGAAGCTAGTCTGATCTATATAATGAATTTCAGGCCAGCCACTACCACATAGTGAAAGAATTAACTATAGAAAGTGATATGGCCCCTAAGCTGATAGAGTATCCACAGAAGAAGATCTGGTTTAGAAGGGAGCCCCATATGTTGGCACATGCACTGAGCAGTAGATTTGATGAGCTGAACAGCAGGAAGCACTTCCAGGCTTCTTGTATTTTAACTGGAGCACTTGCAAGACCCAAGCCAGTCACAACCAGCCAGTCCTCAGTTAGTTGCTTACATATCCATGGAAAGGAGTCCTGGACTTGTTGATGGTTAGGTGTATGGATTGGGTGGGTATCATCAGTGCGGCAGGTCTAGAGCCCAGTGCTTCTGTTAAGAGGGCCACTTTATTGGTTAGCAAGACAAAATGGCAGCCTACAGAATGGGAAAGATCTTCACCAATCCTACATCGGACAGAGAACTGATCTCCAAAATATACAAAGAACTCAAGAAACTTGACATCAAAAGAACAAATAATCCAATAAAAAAATGGGGTACTGACTTAAACAGAGAACTCTCAACAGAGGAATCTTTAATAGCTGAAAGACAGTTAAGGAAATGCTCAGCATCCTTAGCCATCAGAGAAATGCAAATCAAAACAACTCCGAGATTCCCTCTTACACCTGTCAGAATGGCCAAGATCAAGAATACTGATGACAACTTATACTGGAGAGGATTTGGGATAAGGGGAATATTCCTCCATTGCTGGTGGAAGTGCAGACTTGTACAACCACTTTGGATTTCAGTATGACAATTTCTCAGAAACTTAGGAAACAACCTACCTCAAGACCCAGCAATACCACTTTTGGGTTCATGTCCAAATGATGCTTTCTGCAGAAGGAGCTGCGGGCTGCATTCCTGCTCCTGGCTGCCTGGCTAGCTTATACCCCAAAATAACAACACATAAACTATATTCATATAAACACTGCTTGGCCCATTTCTATTAATGTGTGTAGCACCACGAGGTGGTGATTTACCAGGGAGATTCTAGCCTACGTCCATCTTGGGTTGGAGCTTCATCGCATCTGCCCCAGAGAGGAGAGCTATCGAGTCTGAGCTCACTTTCTCTTCCTCCCAGCATTCTGTTCTGGGAGGAACTAAAGGCTGGCCTATCAAATGGGCCAAGGCAGTTTCTTTATTAGCCAATGACCTTCCTCCATCAGATGCTCAATCATACCATAAGGACATGTGCTCAACCATGTTCATAGCAGCATTATTTGTAATAGCCAGAACCTGGAAACACCTAGATGCCTCTCAACTGTAGAATGGATAAGAAAAATGTGGTACATTTACACAATGGAGTACTACACAGTGACAAAAATTAATATTTTTAAATTTGCAGGCCAATGGTTGTATCTAGAGAAAAACATTGAGTGAGGTAACCCAGACCCAGAAAGACAAACATAATATGTACTTACTCACAAGTGGCTTTTAGACATAAAAGAAAACCAACCTATAGTCGTCGACCCTAGACAACAAAGAGGACCCCTAAGACAGCCATATGTGAATCTACATAGGAAGGAGAAAAAGACAAGATCTCCTGAGTAAATTGGGAGTGTGGTGGTCACGGGAGAGGGTAGAAGGGAAGGGAGTGGATAAAAATGTATAGCTCAATAAAAACAATTTTTTAAAAAATCAGGGCAATTGCTATAGTACTGGGTGATCCTCCATTTCTGACTTAAAATCAGGTGATGGCAGTCGGTTGAGACAATACTTTGAAAAGCACTAGCCTGATGGAGGGTGTACCTTCTTCCATATTTCTCACACAATGCTCAGCACTAGTCTGCTTCTCCACAAATGTGGACCAAACAAACTAGACAGCTGAGATACTTTTTATTTAAAAAAAAAAAAAAGCAGGGCAATTGCTGTAGTCCTGAGTGAACCTCCATTTCTGACATCCTCTCAGAGTGACTCCATTCTGTATATGACACTGTCTAGCCCAAGACTTTGTGTACTGATACTATCCCTATCATCTACCCAGTGTTGAGTCTCAGACCCAGGGCCTCTCACAGACAAAGCAAGCAAGTCCTTTTGTACAGTTTAGCACCCTCCCACTCACAGATCAGACTCAGACTTACCCTGTGGGCCAGTTGTGATTCTCCTGCCTCAGCTTCCCAAATAGTCCTGTGCCGCCAGTCCTGGTTGCTTTTTCATGTTTTAATAGGTTTTAAATCAGTCGTCATACTAATACCATTTTTTAAATATTTAATAGGGTAAAAGAACAGGAAACACGAGAAGAGGAACGTTTGATGGAAGAAAAGAAAAAGAAAAAGCAGGAAGACAAGAAAAAGAAGGAAGGTGCTCAGAAAAAGGTTTGCAGAATTCCATCCTCTGTGCCCTTGCGGTTGTGCGTCACGTCTGCATTATTGAAGCTATCTTGTGACCACACTTGATTCTATTACTGTTTTAAAGCAATATGCTAAATCTGTAATTAGTAAATAATAGCTACTTGGCTAGTGAAGTGAGTTTAGGGTGACTGCTGCACAATGTCTTTTCTAAAAGAGTCAGACACACCAGAGTCTCGTCTCCAGGGGCTGTACAGTTGGTGTGTCAAGAATGCTCATGCCTTCTGAAAGAGGACTGTGTTCAGCCCAGAGCAGCTCCAACTAAAACATCAGGAAGGGGTCATGAAACTGACAACATTAAAAAAGCTAGAAATAATTTTTGAAGTTTTGGTAAATATTCTTTATAAATCCTATTTATAAATGTTAAAATAAAAAGTTCTACAAACCAGTCTAGAGAGATGTCTCAATAGTTAAAAACGTTTGCTGCTTTTCCAGAGAACCCAAGTTCAGTCATAGCCACCCACATTGAGAGGTTTCCAGCCACCTACTGTAACTCCAGTTCCAGGGATCCAGTACCCTTTTCTGGACCCTTTGGGCACATGCACTCACATGCAAGATCACACACATCTAGGTGCGCATATGTACACAAATATACATACATAAGTAAAAATCTGTCTTTTAGAGTTCTTTAAACCTTATAGTCATATTTCTGTTTCATTCCATGTATACCAAATTATACCACCCATCTTTGTTTTCACTTAAGTAATGTGCCTTGAGTTTGAGGCAAGCCTGCTCAACACAGTGAGTTCTAGGATAGTCACGGCTCCATGTCTCAAAGAAACTAGAAGAGAAAAGCCTAAAATGAAAGTCTTCTTAATTAACTGTCATCAATATGTGCATTCCACACAATCATTTCTAAAGCATTTCTGATTTTTTTTTCAGGCTGCTGATCAAAAAACCAAAGGTAAGTTGTTTGGTTGTAATATATATATATATTGGGAGGGGGATACTTTTTATAGAAGTACCAAACTTTGCAACAAAGTGACTTTTGTAAAATTTATTTTATGTTTATAGATGGATATTTTGCCTGCATGTGTATCTGTGCACCAAGTGTGTGTAGTGCCCACAGAGCCTAGAAGAGGGCCTTGGAGCCTCTAGGACTGGGATGGTTGTGAGCCACCATGTGGGTGTTGAGAATTAAACCTAGATCCTCTGCAAGAGCTAGTGCTTTCAAACCTAAACCACAGAAGGTGACTTTAAAACAAAGGATCTAAGTTTCTACCTTTATTATGCATTTTGAAGCTCTTCATTTATAGCTGGTTTTATATAGCTACATTTCATTGACATTAGGTTAATATAAAACTGCTTAGAAAATGTTATCTGTGTTTTCAACAACACTTTTAAATTTCCTTTTGGTTTCCACCAAATAAGGAATGAATTCAGGAAGATGATTCATTTAGAATAAGACCCAGAGAAAGCTAATTTTTTTTAAAGCTTGAACTTCCTTACTGCCAGCTATTCCCTTGCAGACTTAGTCTGTTTCTTTCTTGCTGATACATAAGAGGCTTCTTTCCAGAGCTTACTTGCCTATCTATCTTAACAGTGTTGGTAGAAACACAGGCAATTCTCAGTGTGGCTCAGACATGCTTGGTATGCTGGAGATTCAGAATGAGCTCAGGGAAGCTGTACCCCCCAAGCCCTCCACTTCATACCTGACACAGTAGGGACACTCATGGGTCACAGAGACCAACTCTGTTCCAGCCATGACAGTGTACTTCTTTAAGCTTCAGGTATTGCATCTTTAAAATGAGAAAAATGATGGATTGTTCTTGCCTCGTCAAGTTGTTGTAAAGACAGATGCACTCACACAGGAAAGGGGCCGATCCTTAGAGCGTAACTGATGTCAGTGAAGGGATGCTGCACTTCACTGGTGCCTCAGTTTTTCTGTCTTCCCTTGGACGAGATGCAGTTGCACATGAACACTTGCTGGCATTGTAAGGGCTTTATAAGAATTCTCTCAGCTGTAGTCTATACCAATACTTTCACTTCTAGTTGGCATCTTGTAATTTTCAAAGTTAAAATTATATGTATGATCTTACTTGAATTTACTTCATAACTGAACAGGACCTGAGTTCTTCATTGTACTGTAGTAAAGGCAATAACTGGTACTAGTGCTTCCCACCCTGTGCGTTAGTCCTTGCACCCTGTTCCTAGAGTTGCGTTAAGAAATGCATTCACTGTTACATGAATATCAGAAGCAGCAGGGGTACAAGGACATTTCTGCTCTGTTAGAATATTTTCAGAAGGGTCCAAAAGGCTTGACTGTGGCTGTATTTGAATTTATGATTTCAGATAAAACAGTGGTTCTTAGCCGTCATTTATAGAACTCTTTCTGTATCTTTCACCCCCCCCCACACTTTTAAAAAGCCATTTTTGTAATATGTTTCCATTGTCATTTATTAATTGTTTACTTCCCAACATTGACTGCTCACAGCTGTGTGAAGACTGAACTAACTGTGCTGTCCCTTGTATGGGATCCCTGCTTTGTGTTACTGTGCTGGCGAGTGGCTGACAGCTGGGCTCTGTTATCTCTTCTGAATGGCTGCGCCAACTGCCCTTTGGGTTTGTCCTAAAAAACAGTTGTTTGGGCCTGGAGAGATGGCTCAGAGTTTAAGATCACTGACTGTTCTCCTGTTCAAGTCCCAGAAACCACATGGTGGCTCACAACCATCTGTAATGAGATCTGATGCCCTCTTCTGGCCTGCAGGTGTACATGCAGACAGAATTATATATATATATATATATATATATATATATAATAAATAATAAAGAAAACGCTTAAAAATAAAACATAAGAAATAAAATTTAAAAAACAGTTGTTTGTGTTCTTATAAATAAAACAATCTAAAGTACTTCTCCATAATTTTCTTTTTAATCAATTAATTATTTCTATTTTATATGTATGATTATATTGCCTGCATGTTTACATATGCTCCATATGTGTGTCTGGCACTTGTGGAAGCAGAAGAGGGTACTTGGGTCCCTTGGAATTGGAGAGTGGTTGTGAGCTGCCATGTGGGTGCTGGGAACTTGCCCAGTTCCTCTGAAAGAGCAGCCAGTGCTCTTACTCACCAAGTCATCTCTCCAACCTAGATTGTTTTCTAATGATGATTCGCAGAATCAGGTTTCCAACTTTTCTCAGATTCCACCATTAATCAGCCCCATCAGAATCAGCTACTGTGAGGTGACACTCGCTTAGTTAGGCACCGGTGTTAGACAGGACACAGCTGATTTGGTGATGACATTTGTGCTCACATAAGACAGGTTTCCTTTTGTACCCTGCCAACACTGTGTTTGTTTCCTGTTATGGCCTGGCAATACACAGTGCAGGGGCTGCATCTGCATGTTTCTTCTTGCTTCCTAGAGCCCTCACTCAGCTACTGCCTTTGTGCTATTCTAGGCCCTGGCATTAGTGAGTCTCCTTGTTGCTGTTGTTGTAACCAGGGTTGTTGTTGTATTCTAAAGGTACAAAGTTCATTACAAAGCAAGGAGAGTGTGGAACATCACATAACAGACCCTTGCCACACCTTTTCCTATCTCTGCAGCCAGTGGGCTTCAGAGCAGCCCATGTCAGGAAAGTGGTCAGAGAAGGACAGCAGCACTCCAGACAGGGGTGGACCTTGGGAGTCCTTTCTGTCTGTTATTCTAAGGTAGAACACACTTTTCTCTGCCTTATAAATTTCAAAGTGTGGTTTCTAGAAAGTCTTTGTAAAATCATAACTGAAATTAGGCCTGTGCCTATGTGTAAGTATGTCCACAGAGCCTGGAAAAGAGAATGTCCAATCCCCTAGAACAAGACTTGCAGACAGTTGTGAGCTGCCGTGTGGGTGACTAGAATCAAACCCTGGTCCTCTCTAAGCCATCTTTCAAGTCCTAGCCTACAGTCTCTTTATGGGTGGTCTCTGACATCCTGCCCCAGATTGTACAAGGAGGAACCCTGTATTCTTTGTAGACAGGAATACTGCTTCTCCTCTCTGGGGCTCTACTTGCAAATAGTGAGTCCACTTTTGCCTTCTTCCAGTATTTTTCACCCTCTGGGCATACTTGATCTCTATCCCTAATTAATGCTCTACATTAATGCCTTCCTTACAGAAAACATTGTAAAACTGAAGGGTAATGAGTTCAAGGTTAACCTTGGTTGCAGAATGGAGACCTTGCCTAAAGGGTGAGGGGAGACCACAATAGTTCAGTTGGTAAAGTGCTTGTTAAACAAGCATAAGGACTTAAGTTCAGATGCCAACAGTGCGTTAAAAAAAAAAAAAAACTGGGTGAGATGGGATATGCCTGTAATTCCATCTCTGGGGAATTGAAGATAGGAAGATTCCTGGGATTCTCTGGCCTAATTTTGCCAGTTGATTAGCTCCAAGTTCATTGAGAGACCCTGTCTCAAAAAGTAGGTAAATAATGATAGAAGACAGCTAATGTCAGTTTCTCTTCTTTCTGCATTACATGCACACATATCACACACACAACACACAATCCTAAGAAATGTGTCCATCCTGCGCTGTAATGTTTATTGACCATCCTTCTTATCTCGTTAGGTATTCATTTAAGTACGCGGAATCCAATGCATTCCACAGTTTATACTCCTCTTATACCCAAACACTAAACTGTTGAAAACCTTCCTGCCACCTGGATGGTGGTGGTGTACACCTTTAATCCCAGCACTCTGTAGGCACAGGCCACTTGATCTCTGTGAGTTTGAGGCCAGCCTGGTCCACAGAGCCAAGTTCTGGGATAGTCTGAGTGGTTACACAGAGAAACCCTATCTTGAACAAAAAAAAAAAAAAAAGAAAGAAAGAAAAGTGGGAGGGGACTGAAGGAGAGGGAAAAGGGAAAGGAAGAAAGGAAGAAAACTTTCTACTAAGCCTTCCTGGTAAATTCTCCTGCCCGTTATCTTTGTACTAGTGACTGAAGGACAGCTAATACCTGAGTCTCCTCCTGCCCTAATGAGACCTTAGTGATCTCATGACAGTAGGGAAATGGGGTAGATATAATCCTGTTGTAAAACATTAACTGCTGCCTTGTTTGGTAACCAGTGTCCAAAGAGCAGCAATCTGTTTATTTAGGGTCCTGCCTTAATTTGGGTATAGATAATAATAGCTTTATATGTGAACTTTGTGAGCCTGTTATTTTCTGGGCCTTTTTCATTGATTGGGAGGTATAGGGCAGAATTAACCACAGTAACATGGTACTACTCATAAATGATTGATTTCAGCTTAATGTTTTTATATTCTTGAAATAAATATAGATGAGTTTTCCTATAAAAAGTTGAAAGGCACATCGCCTATGAAAGCAAGTGCTCTGCTGTTCATTATGATGACAAGATCACTGAGGTGCGGTCTTAGTTGTGCGGCTGTGGGCTGACGTCCTGACGTCTGTTCACTTTGTAACTACTGGTTCTCAGAGAACCTTTTCTGCGCTGTCATCAGTGTAGCCATCTGAGGCCGTAGTCTTTGAGCAGCCATGCGTGGAGTTAGGTTTCAGTCACAGGTTACTTGCAGCTCACTTGAAACACAAGCTTTTTATCAATGTGAATGAAGAGTTCTGAGACCATGGGTCTCATCCTAACTTACTGGACATGAAACAAAACAAGAACTTGATTCCACATTTGTTGTAGGAGCTGCGGGTTGCATTCCGCCACCCAGCTCCCGCCACCGGCTAGCTTTACCCGAAATAACAACACACACAAATTGTATTCATTTAAACACTGAATGGCCCATTATATCTAGCCTCTTCTCGGCTAACTCTCGCACCTGGACTAGCCCATTTCTAATAATGTGTGTAGCAGCCCTAGATGCGCTTACCGG
>NC_022014.1:80788200-80802884 GCF_000317375.1 Microtus ochrogaster
GAGCTCACTTCCTCTTCCTCCCAGCATTCTGTTCTGTTTACTCCACCCACCTGTTTTAACCTATGAGGGCCAAGCAGTTTATTACTTAACCAATGAAATCAACAGATTGATATATGACACTCCCACATCACACATTCATTGAGTGGAAAATTCTCTGAATACAGCAGTCAACAGCGAGTTTTTATAAAATACCAGGTCTGTGTTTCCTGCATTAGATAGTAAAATAAAATAACTAAAAATCTCAGGCTTACACTCATTTCCTCCAATGGGCTCAGCACTGTACAGTTTACATTGTATGACACTTCATTTGCCTGTCTGTGAGATTACTAAAATCTCGGAGTTGAAGGCTCCTTCAGGATTTTCCAGCTCCAGTAGTGCTGAGTGAGGAAATGCCATCCCAAGGAGTTAAATGATTTATGACAGCTTGTTAGTGGCAGAATTAGAACCTTGGTTTCTGATTGTCAAATTGTATGTTGTTTCTGCTACCACACAACCAGAAACACAGTCTATGTGTCTCTTAGCTGTGTAACTGCTGCTCTTGGAAAGAATTTATAGACACTTTGTAGTTTTCAAACAAGATGAAAGAAATTCCTAAGAGGGTTGTTATGTCAAAGATCTTTGAAGGTTTTAAAGGTTAGGTTTGTCTTTTGTTGTCTCTGTTGTTCTATGTCTAAAGAGATTTTTAAAATTCTACTCTCCCAAGGGGGGAGAGATAATAAATGGTTAATTTTCCCTGTAGGAACAAAGAAAAGTGTGTTAAGACTTTGGTGTTTTTAATACATAGACTGTTATTAAAAGATAAAAACATATTGCTAAATCCCAAATTCGGGGCAGCTACATGGACATGTAAGTTCTTAATCTAAATTTTAAAGAAAGCCAGAAAGCCCCTTGGTCCCAGAATTCAGCAGGTGAGTCCTGGTCCCTGTGCTGTGTCTGTTCAGCTTCTGTGAGCCTGAAGGGTAGGACACCTCTCTACTGAATCTGGCTGGTCGCTGGGACTTTAACCATAAAGGCAGCTTCCAAGATTAGAAATTACAGTTAATTTTGAAAGGGAGCTGGCTGGCAGTGTGCTTTCTGAGAAAGAATTTGAGAATATAATAGCCCCAACCCCACCCCCAGTTTGACCTCTTTTCGTGTGTGTGTATTAATACCTTTATTGATACATCACTGGAATACAGTAAATTGCAGATATTTAAAGAGGACAGTTTGCTATGCCCCTGTGAAACCATCCCTACCATTCAAAATGACATCAAGCAATTCCTAAGAGTATCTCTGTTCCTTCCACTCCCATTTCTTCTGTCTCCTCCTTGGCCATCTGTCCCTGAGCAAACACTGGCCTGCTTCTGCCATAGAATTAACTTCCTAGCATAATGTATAATAAATGGTATCTCAGGCCATTATTATGCTCTTGCTCAGCAGAGTTCCTGGGGATCCATTTATGTTGTGTGTGTCAGTGGGTCATTCCTTTTCTTGCTGCTAGTATTTCATTGTACAGGCATACCAGCACTTTGCATATCTAGTCACCTGCTCCTGGGCATTTGAGTTTTTTTCTGTTTTTCAGCTTTTATGAGCATTTATGTTCAGGTCTTAAAATAGTATGGAGCTGAATTTTCTTGAATAATTATGTTGAAGAGAATAATTATATTTTTTTCAAGAGGCAGCAAACTGTTTTCCAAAGTTATTGTTCTGTTTCACAGTTCCATCTTCCACCAGCATGTGGTTTGGGCCTTGTTATGATTCCTAAGAACTAGTGGTATTTAGTTGAGGTTTCTATTGCTATGATCAAACACCAGGACTAAAAAGTAAGTTGGTGGGGGGGCAGGGGGGAGGGTTTATTTGGCTTATACTTCCACATTACTGTTCATCATTGAAAGAACACAGGACAGGAACTCAAACAGGGAAGGAACCTGGATGGAGGAGTGTTGCTTAGTGGCTTGCTCCTCATGGCTTGCTTAGCCTGCTTACTTATAGAATCCAAAACCACCACCCAGGGATGGCATCACCCACAATGGGCTGGGTCTTCCCATCGGTGACTAATTAAGAACGTGCCCTACAGTATTGCCCACAGCCTGACCTCATGAAGGCATTTTTAAAATTGAGGCTCCATCCTCTCAGATTACTTTAGCTTGTGTCAGGTTGACATAAAACTATCCAGCACAGTCTTGAACATTATTTTCATGTCCTTATTTGCCATCTATGTATCTTCTTCTAGGGTTGTTTGTTCCCATCAGCTGTCTCCCTTTATATTACTTATTTGTGATTCTCAGATGGCCTCTTGATCTTCATGCAATGACTCAGCACTGTGTGCTGTTTGTTCTGTCGTTGTCCTCTTTCTGGGCGTGTGGTGACTTAACGAGGATGATGACATTCTTAACACAGTGCAGGCTTGCATTAGTCACTTTCTGCTACCGGAATTTACTAGTCAGCTCATGAGCTAACTAACTAGAAAGACCTGTTGAATGTTCTAGGTAAGTTTCTTTTTCTCTCAAATATTTTAGTAGAGAGATGGCTATATAAGCAAGTGAATGTAATAAAATTTCTGGATCCTGTGATTTACTTATGTCACACTTTCTGTCTGAAAAAATTACAGTTATCTTTTCATTAAGTATTTCTGTCTCTTTAAGGACTAGAAGGTTATCTGCTTTTAAAAATAAAAGAGAACAAAAAAATAAATAAAAGAGAACGAAGCATGGTGACACACATACTTAACCCCAGCTTGGGAGGCAGAGGCAGGTAGATCTCTATAGTTCAAGGCCAACCTGGTCCACACACTGAGTTTTAGGACAGTCAAGGCTCAGAGAGGAGGGAAAAACAAACAAGCAAACTGTAGGAAGCCGGACAGGATCGCCATTACAAGATGGCGCCGACACCCTGTCTTGTTGGAAATAAACAACTCCATATTTGGCTATGCCTTTGGGAGCTGCATTGTATCCCGTCCCATCCTGCCCCCCCTTCCCGCACGTGCGGTGGATAAGGGTCCTTGGGCCTATCCTGATGCAGTCTGGTGTCAGCTGATGGTGACAGCCAATCACAGGGCGACCCATGTGTCTACTCCCTATATAAGCAGCTGCTTTAATACTCTGGGGGGGGGCGCCCTTGCTTTCTGCCCCTCGCTTCCTGCCCCTCGCTTTCTGCTCTCCTTCAACCAAGGGCACTCCATTAAAGCGTGATCTGAGAAGAATCCTCGTGTGGTGGTTGTTCTTTCTCACTGGTCGAGAAGTCCGCCACACCTGGTGCCAAAACCCCGGGAACTTCGGCTGCCAGGCGAGGGGCCAGCAGGTGTCGCCCTCACTTAAGAAATGTGAACTACTGATAATCTGTCTTTGTGTATGCGTACAGGCCAGAAGAGGGCACCAGACCCCCTTACAGATGGTTGTGAGCCACCATGTGGTTGCTGGGAATTGAACTCAGGACCTTTGGAAGAACAGGCAATGCTCTTAACCTCTGAGCCATCTCTCCAGCTTATAACTATTCTTTTGTAATGTGACCCTAGATTCATTTATTTGAAGAAAAGGGTGGTCTTGACATCCTATTTCTTGGGAGTAGGGATAGAATCAGAACTTTAGGTCTGAGAAAAAGCATGTAGTCCCATATGGCTAGGTACTTTCAGAGAGCCAAGAAATAGTGGCTTAAACCAGAGAGACTTTTGATCAGCATATCACATAAAAAGGCCCAGCAGATGAGTTTGCCCCGGTTCAGAATTGTTGGCTGGCCTCCTCACTACTTTGGGTCCCAGATGACCAGCCCAAGGTGTTAGCCCTCGGGCAGTTGGAAACTCTCTGAAAATTAGCACCTAGGTCAGGAGCCTCAATCTGTTCGCTGGTGGAACATATTGTAGGTGACATTTTTCCATATGTAAAACAACATGCTAGTAACTCACTGTGTAGTACAGAGTTGTTTCAACCTTTAAGAGAACAAATCATTATGTGTAATATATTTCTGAGAAACGTACTCAAACTTCTTAAGGAGCACATCACCATTTTTTGGATCACTCCTGTCTAACAGAAGCATAATGCAAAGGGCTGAATGCTTGCCTCATTGATAGAGTATTTGTTTAGCGTCTGTGAGGCTCTGAGTTTGATCCTCAGGAAAGAGAAGAAACTCCATTTAGCTCACCATGCAGGTGACAGAAGCAGAGTTTCTCTTGTGCCTGGGTGTGTGGTTCGGGCTGTCCTTACACTTGCTGTGCAGCTGAGATGACTTTGAACTCTTGACCATTCCGCCTTCACTCCCCTGTGCTGAGATTATAGGCCCATGCCACCACCCCTGGCCTTGAGGATAATCTGTGTCTTATATGCACAACATATTGCAGTTAGTGCATGTAGCATTTAGTAGCCACATGTGGCTACAATTCTTTATTTCCTCAGTCGTGGGTTCATTGGGGTAAGGCATCATAAGTTGTGCTTCAGTGCTCTCCTATAGAGAGAGACTCTTGACTCATCCCCAGGGACTTGGTGCTCCACTCGGGGATATTTTCATTTGAAGGGAAATAAATGACTTCCAAGTGGCCCTGTCCAGCTGACAGCTGAAGATAAAGCCAGGTCAGAGCTGGAGCAACACTGGAGTTGTATTTGGGTTTCAAAGAGGAGGCCGTGTGAGTGTGGGTGTCCACTCTTGGATGGCCTAGGGCAGGACGAAGAACAAAAATGTGAAGTCTGTTGGTGTAAAGTACCCAAGAAGAGGTAAGAGATAGGCAGTTCCTTCTGACCAGCCTGATGCATGTGGCTCTCTTGTGTAGCACAAATAATAAAAACCCAGAGTCAGATATTGGGGTTCAACCCAAAAAGCAAAGCACCCAAGGCAGGGTGACTGCAGACTAAGCAGATAGAGCCTCTCTCTCCTCCCATTTTATATTCCCTCTAGTGTTGGGATTAAAGGTGTGAGCCACCACTTGAATTTGTTTCTGCATTGATCTTATATTCAAGAGTGGCCTTGAACACACAGAGATCCTTCTGCCTCTGTCTCCCAAATCCCTGGGATTAAAAATGTGTGCCACCACTGATTGACCTCTAGTGGCTTAGCTTTGCCCTTCTGATCTTTAGGCAAGCTTTATTCATTAAAACATAAATAAAATAATCACTATACTCTTGTTGCTGGAGCTCACTGCTGGGATCGAGAGAAGGCACTGTCTCCAGAAAGGAGCTAATGCTTCTGGAACGTGCTATTTCCTGTGCATTTCTCCATTAAAAGTGCCACCTCCCCTTTTCATTGCATGGCGATGAACTCCGACCAGCAAAGGATATGAGGTGTGTACAGTAGACTTGGATGCATGGCTACAGTCTGTTCTTAGAAGACTTGTGTGTAGTCTAATAGTACAAATAGTGTCTGTTCCTATGCAGTAAACAGCAAACTTGTCCTATGAAGGGCTGGGTGGTGACTAGTTTAGAGTTAGGAGACCATAATTGGTCTCTCCTATTCATTACTTTGGTTTCTTCCTCCCATGCTTCAAAACTGTGAGAAGCATTCTTCTTTATTTCTACCAGTCTTTGTCCTGCCAGATAGCAGTTGTCAAGGGCAAGAGGATTCATGGATATCAGACACACTTGATATGCCAGCCAAGGAGAACTGAATATTCTGTATTCATAGGTCTTAAACTTTGGTGGCTTAGACTGAAAATAAAGTGGCTGATTTACATGAATTTTGTTTCCTGTAATAGGTTTAACAATAATAAAAATAGCCCTGACTTTGTGGTCTAGTTCATTAATTGGTTGATATTGCATAGGATGGGTGGGTGTGTTTGACACAGCCCCAAGTGGAGGTCAGAGAATTTTGTATGATCCATTTTCTCCTTCTCCTTTTACATGGGCTCCAGGAATTGAACTCATATCACCAAGTTTATGTGGCAAGACCCTTTACCTGATGAGTCATCTTCCTGACTCCTTTGGTCTTTTGTTAAAAATGGTAACAGGATAATAAAAGAGACCTGGACTGGCAGTTGAAAGCACAACTCTAGTTCTCATTCAGTGGCTCTGTTGTCAGTGCTTTAGTCATCTTTGTGGCTCTCACTGTGACCACAGGAGAAGGCTTGCCCCTGACGACTAGAAGTGAGAACATCAAATCAGAAGGTGGCATTGGGTTAAGCACCAGGAAGTCATTTTCACCTTGCACAGTGTGGCCTCCATGGACAAACAAAAACACCACAAACCAAAAAGGAGGACAGGGAAGGATGGGAAATTAGGAGCAAGAAGAGGCAGCTTACACAGACTCTCCAAGACTGTCTCTGACTTCATGGAGGAGAGAGATTGGAAGGAAGCTGGAAGAACTGGGATCCAGGGAGAAGGGTGGTTCTCAAAGGATGTTGAAGAAATGTGCATTTTTCCACCCTCTGTGGGAACATGAGTGACTGTTAAATTCTTGGTATCTGCCATATTAAAGCAGGAATAAATGTAAACATCTATAAAACAGGTTAATCTAAGACCCAATCTTTAGTTTTTCGTTTGTGCTCTGAAGAAAGTCTTGGGTGGCAAATTCAGGGCATCCATCTTGCTTCTCTTTTCCCAGCCCAGCCACTGATCCTGAGGCCCACCAGGTACGCACATGCCACTAAGAAAGAAGAAAATAAACAGTGCCTCTCTCTGGTGTGAGCATTTGAGGGATGAACCGCACAGTGAGAGACTACAGTCTCAGTCCTAGAGTAGAGCTGGCGGATGTGAAGCACAAGGAACAGTGTGATGGTCGTGTTTTTGTAGTGACAAAAATTCAGGAAGCTTTTCCCCAATGTTTCTAATTTTTCTGCGTATGAAAGTCACATTTGTCTTCTGGGAATGAGAGGCTAAGGCAGAGTAATAATGCATTAGAGGCTTGGAAGTGAAAGACCTTGGGTGAATTGTTGACACAGGAACACAGGATTAATAGGAAGCACTGAGGACTGGAATTTGCTCTAGAAAGGGCACCCTAAAGCTGGACATGGTGGCACATGCCTTTAATCCCAGCACTCAGGAGGCAGAGGCAGGAGGATCTCTGTGAGTTTGAGGCCAGCCTGGTGTCCAAAGTGAGTTCCAGAACCCTGTCTAGAAGAAAAAAGAAGTGGGGAGGGGACGCAGAGAGTTTTACTTAGTCTGAGTCAGTATAAAAAGAGAGTCAGTGGCTTTCTTGATAGGCACAAGTAACAGAAAGATAGGAAAGGCCCTGAATGGTAATGGTAACCTAGTGTACAATAAAGTTCAGGCTGGCAGACCAGACTCAGGAGTTGCTGATGGAAGGAAAACTAGCTTACAGATCCTTGTGCTATCTTAGAGAAGCTATGACTTAGAGGAGTTTACTGTCCCTGATGTTGAGAGAATGATCAATGATCAAGCACATTGGCTACTCTTCCAAAGGACCCAGATTCCATTCCCAAAGCCCACATAGCAGCACACAGCTACCTGTAATTCTGGTTCCAGGGGATCTGACACCCTCTTCTGGCATCTATGGCCACCAGGCACACACATTGCTGCACATAGAGACAAAACACTTCAGCACATAAAAATAAAATAGAAAGATTTCCAGAATTGTTTCTATTCATTTGTACAAAGTTTTTATTCAGACATAGAAGGAAAGACAGTCAAAAATTAAGTACGTGGAAACTTTCCATCTATATATTCTGAATAATAGTTCACATTCAAGATGAAGGTAGGTCTGAGTATTGAGGGTTAGATTTTTTTTGTACCTGACACACATTGTCTTTTTCGTTGACATGCTTGTTAGTGTTGGTAAAACATGTCACCTATATCCTTGTCACCAAGTCTGTAGTGTTGCAGGTATGTCTCCATAGTACTCAGTCTAGTCATTGACGTAACCCAAGCTGCAGAGTATTGTATTGTTACTATCAAAAGTCACAGGGGTAGGTGACTCAGAGATGCACTCAGCAAGAGCACTGTGTCCTTGGGAGCTGTGGGGTTTTTGTTTGTTTGTTTGAGTGTGGTTTTTTTTTTTTTGGGGGGGGGGGTTTCGAGACAGGGTTTCTCTGTGGCTTTGGAGCCTGTCCTGTTACTAGCTCTGTAGACCAGACTGGTCTCGAACTCACAGAGATCCGCCTACCTCTGCCTCCCGAGTGCTGGGATTAAAGGCGTGCACCACCACCGCCCGGCTGTTTGTTTGAGTTTTAAGAGGTTACTAAACCTTTGGGTCATTTTTTTTCTCCTTTGGATCTTTTCAGTGCCAGAACTTACTAAGAGCTGTTCAAGCCAGCCCCAACCTGCCGGTACCAGTACCAGTACTTCCACCAGCACTATCTCTAGCAGCAACAATGGCAAACGTGCATCTGCCTGTGGCCAGCAGACAGCTGCATCCCGCTACCTGCCTCGGGAGGTGCCTCCACGCTTTCGCCAGCAAGAACAGAAGCAGCTGTTAAAGAGAGGCCAGCCATTGCCTACAGGGACTCTGACCAGTGTGAGCCCAGCACAGGCTGCTGGACCTTCAGGAGCAAGCCCTCCTCCCCTCCCTGGAGCTGGAACACAGCTGCATCCCAGCAAACTCCAACCAGGTAAGAACTGTGAAGAATGGGGCTTTTTTCCTTCTTCTTCAGTGTTAAGGATAGACAGGGCCTCACCCTTACTTGGCTCCTGCACTGCTTGCCAGTACTGAGGCTTTCTTTCCATGTGCCTATTGTCTCCACTGCTCAGGCTGAACTGTCCTAGTGAGGCTAGCCTGGGCAATAGAGTGAGACCCTTGGCTTGAAAGATGTTATAAATATATAGATTCACACAAACAAGGCAAGAAACATATCTAGATAGATATTTGTGTGGTCACCACATAATGCACATGTATACACACACTGTGTATATGTTTGTGTATGTGTATGGATTTAGAGTATAACTCACTTTATGAATGAAAGAAATGTGTGAAAATGGGATCATTCTGTATAATGAATATAAATGAGAAATTGGCTCTTGACTCCCAGACAAACTTCTTCATTTCTCATTCTGTCTTCTCCCCATCAGTGTCTGGCAGTACTGCCAACGGGATCTTCCTACCACCTCACTGACTCAGCAGCTCCCTCAGATACCTGTCATGTTCCTAACATGCTCCCTGTCTTTCTGCCACCACAGCTATGTCTGGTCAGCACCTGTCCCTCCACGGCCTGCTTTCTGTCCTAGTCACCTCACAGAGAGCCCGTGCTTATTTTTCCCTAGAGCTCCATGCAAAGGGCCACCCTTTCACTGTCCCCCTCTGTTCAGAGCTTCTTGTTCCTTGTCTCCATCGCTCCTTTTGGAACTGTCATGTGCCCATCTGCAGTGCACAACCCTGAGCTGCATGACTTGCATCTTCTGCTGATGAGTTATTAGAGTCTCACCTCTCAGCTAAGTTGAAAATAGCCTACAGAGTGTCAGAGCTTCCTATTGAATGACTCACTTCATAGAATGGAAGAGTCTCTAAACCTAGAAGTCCTGGTAATGTCAGCAGCTGGGCTAGTCCTTCTCTCTTCTGAAAGGAGGGCTCTGCTCTCTAGAGTTCCCTTCCTTCTAACTCACATTCTAGTCCACAGAGGTTGAGCTGTCCAAAGTGGGTGTTGCTAGATGACATGGTGTTGTAGGATAACCACAAGAATTGGAGTGACCGGCTGTGGGTACAGTATGGCAGTCAGGCCAGATTCTCCTTCCAGACCACAGCTGCCATGTCACTTATACTCCTGGCACTTGGGACTCCTGTCAGGTGGAAAGGTTCCTGCTTCCTCCTGGTAGATGGTTTCAGTTTCACACTCTGTATCATGTTGCCTGTAACAGGTGTCAGCAAATGGAAATGACAGCCGTGTAGCAGGACTGCTAAGACTGAGGTGTATTGTGAGCACAGACCCATCTTCAAGGCAGTTATGAAGTATTTTTTTTTAACTCTCAGTCTTATTTACTCCATGTGTCACTGTAACGGCATAAACGAATGCAGACAGATTGTAAAAATATATATATACAGCTTTAATAGACTTACAGAACCACCATTCCCGCAGAGACCAGGAAAGCAGAAGCAGCAGCTGGGAGCACACTCGCCAAATTTATAGGCAAACATTAGCCCGAGGCGAACACGCCCCCTAAGGGGTGAGACTTATCCCTACATGTCACATAGTGCAATCGGTCATGTTTTCTCACCTCTGTGACTTGTATGTAACATACTCTGACTAGGAGCTTCTCTTTTCATGGTTCAAATGATTTACTAAAGCCAAACCTAGGTTAGTTGTGTTAGTACATTCCAGTGTATTCAGAAGTTCTCTACTTGCATCAAAGCTTAATCCCTCTTCTTTTTTCTTCTCCTCTGTCTGCCTCCCCATTTCTTCTCAAAGCTTTAACTTGTTCCCTGTTCGGCTCACAATAGTTGTACTATTTGTGGTACTTTTTACCATTTGCTGATGTATATGCTAAGCCTTCAGTCCCCTCCAGACTTGAAAGCAGCACAGGCAGTTTGTGAGCCTGAAAACAGTGTGAATTGGTATAAGCTCTGTTGAGGGCCGGTGGCAGGATTTGCCAGCATTTTTAGTGCTCAGTAAATACCTAGAGCTAGCTGCTGCACGTGTGGGAATATTTGCTTCCTTCCGGCTCCTACTCAGTGGGTACCCTCTGCTCCACAGCACTAGAACTGACAGGCAAGTGGACATGTGTGTGAAGCAGTTGTGACCGCTATCATGTGTTTCATGATGGTCTAGAACAGCCTGGCTGTGCTTATTTGTTACCTTTACGTTCAGTACTGGGAATGAAACCCATGGCCTTGTAAACACTCTTCTATTGAACTACATGCCCAGGCCTGGGCAGCTGTGGCTGAGGACCAATTTCATGCTTGCTGGGTCACAGGTTTCCAGAGAATAGTAATAAGACATATTTTCCTTCCATATCCCAGGTTCAGTCATCTCCCTTTGTTGACTCATTGTAGATGGTGTATTGTCACATGAAGCTTACTAGTGTCAACATTTATCCCACTTTGTAGGATGACCAAGATTTCTGATACTTGCATGCAAAAATAAGTTCTGCCCAGGCATGGTAATGCGTGCTATTAACTCCAGCACTTTGTTAGAGTTAAAGGCGGGTAGATCTCTGTGGTTCGAGGCCAGCTTAGTCTACATAATAATTCCAGCCAGGACTACATAGTAGAAACTAGTCTCAATAATGATTACTATTATTATTTCTGGATATTTATAATGTTCATTAATATGTAGCAATGAAACTTAGTCAAGTTTAAAGCACAAACAGATTGTTATAATCTACCAATTCAAAGCTCTGTTTTCTAGCATCAAGCTTATTAGAGTTAATTCTGTGCCTGTAGAATTATAATTTTGAGGTTTTTTTTGTTTTTCTTTTTTTGTTTTGTTTTGTTTTGTTGGTTTCTTTTAGTTGTATTTGTTTTTTTACTCTTTTGGCTTTCCTCTTTGTGGGTCCACCACCCAGCTCTGGAATAAATGCACACACGGAAACTTATTCTTTTTTATGAATGCCTGTCCTTAGCTTGGCTTGTTTCTAGCCACCTTTTCTTAACTTATTCTGTCTACCTTTTGCCTCTGGGCTTTTACCTTTCTCTATTTCTGTATATCTTTTCTTTCCTTCTTATACTGTATCTGGTTGTGTGGCTGACCCTTTCTTTTTCTTACTCCACGATCTTCGGTCTTCTCTTCCCAGATTTCTCCTATTTATTCTTTCTGCCAACCCCGCCTATCCTTTCTCCTGCCTAGCTGTTGACCATTCAGCTTTTTATTAGACCAATCAGGTGTTTTAGACGGGCAAAGTGAATAACACAGAGTTAAACAAATGTGACATAAAAGAATGCAACACATCTTTGCATCATTAAATAAATGTTCCACAGCGTAAACAAATGTAACACATCTTCAACTATTATTCCACAACATGCAATTTGCATACAACTTTGTATGTGATTTCCCTCGTGGAAACTGAGCTTTCAGATAAGTGTGCCCAATGACAAGTGTCAGAAGCCTAAAAATGCCCTTAAAGGGCTCAGGAAGCAACTGAGGGGCAACCACACTATAGCCTTTGCTAGAGCCATGGGTATAGAGAAGACACATCTACAAAACTGAAGTCATAGGCCACAAGCCCTGACCTGGTCAGGGTGAGCTTTGCAAGGACCTCTGTCCTTCCCAGCCACAGTCCAGATGTTCTTTATGTAGGCTGCTGGTGGTGAGTGAAGATCCCAACAGAAAGTGAACTTTTACATCCGTGTTGTTTAACCAACTGTAGGAGAAGCTGCCCTGCACATGGCTGTTTGTGTGCACAGTGGTGTGTTTCTAAAGATGCTCTGCCATGTTGTCTTCTCGTCAGACTCTGGTTTTGCAAGGGTTCAGGATTCAGGATAACTCCGGCTTGAAGCACATGAGAACTTTTTTCTTTGGGGGAGGGTAAGACAGGTTTTCTCTGTGCAGCCCTGACTGCTCTGTAGAGTAGGTTGACCTCAAACTCAGAGATCCGCCTACATCTGCCTCCCAATTGCTGAAATTTTTTGGGTTTTTGAGACAGGGTTTCTCTGTAGCTTTGAAGCCTGTACTGGAACTAGCTTTTGTAGACCAGGCTGGTCTTGAACCCACAGATATCCGCCTGCCTCTGCCTCTCGGGTGCTGAAATTAAAGACGTGTGCTACCACCACCAGGTGAAAACTTTTTTCTTTAAAAATTTTTTCTTTTAAAATAAAACTTAACATTTTTATTTACATGCTTAATTACATAAAAATAATAAAAAATTTTAAACTTTTAATTCTGCCTTTAGGCAGAGCAATAATTGTATTCATGTCTACTTTGTACATATATAAACAGCAGCTCTGACTAGTATGTGGCAGTATTATTTCTTAGACCCTTTTTGGTTTTTTGGGTTTTTTGTTTTTTTTTTTTGTTTGTTTGTTTTTTCGAGACAGGGTTTCTCTGTGGCTTTGGAGCCTGTCCTGGAACTAGCTCTGTAGACCAGGCTGGTCTCGAACTCACAGAGATCCGCCTGCCTCTGCCTCCCGAGTGCTGGGATTAAAGGCGTGCGCCACCATCGCCCGGCTTCTTAGACCGTTTTTGGATTGAGACAGGAAAGTAGTTAAGAACTTGGACTCATGCCAGTTGACAAGGACCTTGCTTAGAATCTTAGAGTGCTGGTCTGCAGGTGTAGATGAGGACAAGGGGGAATGTAAAGGTGGTAGGGAAGGGCCAGTTTATTTGCAATCAGCATGTTTCCTACTGAAGCAACATGCTGTTATTCTTTTAGCTAGATTTCAAAAAGTAAAAAGGAAGGGGTGGGGGTGGCTCTGGTGCTAATTGTCACTGAGTCCTGACATAACATGTTTTTGACAATTGAGAGAATTTAAAGGGGAAGGAATTTCAGTTTAGTATCCACTACAATTAGATCATCAAAGCTTAAAGAACCTGTCCATGGATGCCTCCACTACTTCTAGAAGGGGAGAAGATGGGCTATTTCCCCAGGGTGGCAAAAACATCTCCAGGTCCATTCCAGGCTGGCACAGTTGGCGTCTGCATGTAGCTTGAGCCAGGTTGCTGGGAGCAAGCTAACAGTTGCACAAGAGGTGGCCATCATGCTGAGTCAGAGCCCTTCGCTAGAGGCCACTGTGCAAGAGGTGGCAACTCCTGGGAGGTGGGCTGTGCTGTCTGAAGGGTTTTTTTTTTTTTCAGACCCCAAAGCAAGAGAGACAGAACAGACCCTGAGCCTGGAGTAGCTGCTTTCCCCAGCTGGAGTGTGTGTGGCATTCCAGTGTGTGGCGGCAGCTTTTGGGTTCAGTTCAGAGTAGAGAAAATGGGAGAGCTGCACCAAGCCTGTGGCCTTACCTACCTTGCTGCCCATGGTTCCAGGAAGCATAACCCCTACACCATTTCATTATTGTCTCTTCATCTTCTCAACCCTTAGAAGTCATCATCTCTTGTACAGAAACATGAAGCAACAGATGGTTGGTTTGGACACCATTGTTCACAGCATAATTTTGCTTTGTCCCACCTTATTGATTGTCTAGACTTCTAGCAGCTGACAGGCGAGCTTTGATTTTTCCCTCAGTGGAATTGGGAACACAAAGTGCTTTCACCCATACGTTTTTATATGAAATGTAAAATGTATACATGTTAGAGGGGGGAGGGTCTTGAGCTGTAGACAGCTGTGACATTTACCCTGTCCCCGAAAACCAGGTAGCAAAGAATCTGTGCTCTCAGTAGATATTAAGGAACAGAGACTGTCAGCTGTTGAAACCACCAGGGACTGCTTTCTACTATTTGCGGTTGTTACTTTGTGATTTCAGTTAGAAGACCTGTGGTGATAAAAAACAGATGCTTTTCCTGTCAGTGCATTCAACACACTGTCCTCGCTTTCCTGTCATTAATTTGATACCTAATTAAAACTTTGCTTACTGTAGCTTTTGTGAGGTCAATATTAACTACTTTGCCTAGAAAATTTTATCCTCATATGGTAACATTTAGATATTTAAAAAGAGGAAAGCTTTTCCCTTCCTGCTATTATTATTCCTTTTTGATTTAATCACTTAGGACAGTTGTATTGCTTAGATTTTTTATAGAGACTCCTATTTATAGAACATAAGCCATTTAAACACAAGAAGAAAAGATAACTTAGCATTACACTTGAATCTGATTTATCTTTCTGTTTTTTAAGGGAAGTTATATTGGTAATAGAGTATGTGGTAGGTAGCAAGAAAATCTTCTTTCAGCTGGGCGATGGTGGTGCACGCCTTTAATCCCAGCACTCGGGAGGCAGAGGGAGGCGGATCTCTGTGAGTTCGAG
>NC_022014.1:80802984-80805213 GCF_000317375.1 Microtus ochrogaster
CTTGAAAAACAAAAAAAAAGAAAAATCTTCTTTCAAAGCATGTGTTTTGGTTCCTCAGTACTTAAGGGTCCCAGACGTCAGTCACCCCATCTCCCTCACTCCTCCCTGCTCTTACAAGATGGACAAGGTTTAGGTTTGTTGGTGGGATTCACTTAAGCCGGTGTATATGTTAATTCTTTAGAGTGTTAATTCTTTAGATGTGTGATGTCATAAAGACGTGAAGATTCTCACTTGTCAACTCTCTCAGACCTACTGTACATCAAATCAATGGAGCCTTTGATACTCCAAGTGTGGCTGCAGAGATGGCTCAGTGCTTAAGAGCACTTGCTCTTGCAGAGGACGGGAGTTAGATTCCCAGCACCCACATGGCCAATCACAGCCATCTATAATTCTAGTTTCAGAGGCTCAGACACCCTCCATAGGTACCAGCCACATATGTGGTATACATATACACATGCAGGACATACATGTGTGTATGTGTATATATTTATATACACATATATACATATATATATGAGATATACATATTTCTATTTTTTTAAGATTTATACATATCATATTTTATTATATGCATTTGATATACGTTTAGATATATATATATCTTAAAAAACAAAAATAGAAAAATGTTCTTGTGCTGCGCAGGACAACCTGAAGGACCCAAGGACCAGGTGCTGGGATCCCGAGTGTCCCACCACTCCCAGTTATATTTTGTGTCAGGCAACAAAGCTGTCTATTTTCACAGGTCGATGTGACCACAGCATGTTCTTTCCAGTGACTATGGTAGTTATTCACACGCAGCCTTAACTCTTCCTGAGCTCCATCAAAATGAGGAGAATATGTAGTCAGGGCTCTCTAGAAGACCAGAACGTACAGAAGGAAAATTATTAATGGGATTTTCTAGAACCTAGACCAACAATGCCTATTTATTAGTGGAGGGTTCAGGAATCCAGCAGTTGTTCAGTCTACGAAGCTACATGTCTCAGCTGGTCTTCAGTATACACCAGAATTCCAAAGAAGTAAGCTTATGCCAGGGAAGGAATGGACTTGCTAGAGAGAGCAAGTAGTTAAAGAGTACACCAAAACAAAACACTTGCTTCTGCCATGTCCTTTATATAGGCTGCTGCAGACGGTGCAGCCCGGATTAAAGGTGGAGAGCTGCACTTGAGAAGATCCAGATGAAAAGTGTCTCTTCCCACTTCAGATGTTTCCATTGAGAAAATGCCCCTCAGCCAGGTGTGGTGGTACATGCCTTTAATCTCAGTGCTTAGGAGGCAGTGGCAGGAGGACCTTTGAGTTTGAGGACAGCCTGGTCTACAGAGTGAGTTTTAGGACATCCAGTGCTACACAGAGATACTTTGTCTCAAGAAACCAAAAAAGAAAAAGAATGAAGAAGAAAGAATAGAAAAGAAAAAGTCTCTTCCACCTTCCCACCTGCTTGAGTTTTAGTTAATTCCAGATGTAGTCAACAACCAAGAATAGCTATCCCAAGTACACCCTTTGTCAACTTAACACATAATCATATCTCATGCCATTCTTTATTTCCAAATGAAAACAATAACCGTCATAATTAGGCCTAAAATGATAAAACTATCTCATGTACAATCACGTTATATATTTAACCAGGCCATAATTAGGCCTCATGTGATTTAACTATCCTTTGCACAACCACAAACACATTAGAAATTTTAGTAAATGTGGCAATGTCCCTTGAAGAACATTTTTATTTTTTTAATAGCTTATTTTTATTTTTTGCTTATTGGTGTTTTGCCTGCATGTATGTCTGTGTGAGGGTGTTGGGTTGCCTGGAGCTGAAGTTACAAACAGTTGTGGGTGCTGGGAATTGAACTTGGGTCCTCTGGAAATGCAGTCAATGCTCTTAACCACTAAGCCATCGCCAGCTCCAGAACATTCTTTTAGAAAACTTAAATATGATAACTACTGATACTTTCTTAATTGATGTTACATTGCATGATAAAGAAACTGAGGAAAGCCGGCGATGGTGGTACACGCCTTTAATCCCAGCACTCGGGAGGCAGAGTCAGGCGGATCTCTGTGAGTTCGAGACCAGCCTGGTCTACAGCGCTAGTTCCAGGACAGGGTCCAGGCTCCACAGCCACAGAGAAACCCTGTCTCGAAAAACCAAAAAAAAAAAAAAAAAGAAACTGAGGAAAGGACCGGGCAGTGGTAGCATATATCTTTAATCCCAGCACTTGGGAGGCAGAGGCAGGC
>NC_022014.1:80805313-80807894 GCF_000317375.1 Microtus ochrogaster
TAAAAAAAGAAACTGAGGAAAGGACCGGGCAGTGGTAGCATATATCTTTAATCCCAGCACTTGGGAGCTAGAGGCAGGCAGATCTCTGTGAGTTCCAGACCAACCTGATCTACAGAGTGAGTTCCAGGACAGCCATAGCTGTTACACAGAGAAACCGTGTCTTGAAAAACCAGGGGAAAAAAAGAAAAAAAGGAAGGAAGAAATTGAAAAAAGAAAACACAATTATCTACATAAACACATTCTTAAAATATGACAGAAACACTCATGTCAACTTTAATCCTCATTTTTGCATCTGGTCGCATAGCCTTAGCTGATATTTATAGCTTCCTTCCTTCACTACCTGTTCTGTATTTCCACTACCTTCAGCAGGCACCTCAGCAGGTCTTGGTTCTTTTCCTGCAAGAGTGACTATACCTTTATTCCTGACAGGTGTTTGCCTGCTGACCGAGTTTTCTGTCCCACCAGGTCCCACATTCGTTTAGTCCCAAATAAATACACGGAGGCCTACGTTAATTATAAACTGATTGGCCTGGCAAGGCAGTCACATCTTGCTTCCTCTGCGCTGAGTGATGGCTGTAGACTGACTCTTTCTTCTTCCCAGAATTCTTTTGTTCTCATTGCCCTGCCTCTATTTCCTGCCTGGTCGCCTGCCTATACTTCTGCCTGGCTACTGGCCAATCAGTATTTTGTTAGAGATAATAAAAGTGACAGGATAAAAGACCATTGTCTCACAGCATGTGCCTGGATTGGGTTGTTTCTAGTTTCCATTGACTTTAATCACAGGGCATGGTAGCACTAAGAGACTCTCCAAAGGATCTCATGAACTTCAGACATAATCTTTCTTGCCTCCTTTATAGAGATGCAATCTACTTTCCCCATGGTAATCTGAATCAATCACCCCTCCTGACACTGTTACTCCTTTCTTACCCTGTTGACTTAAACAATTCAGAAGTCCAAAGTGGCCAGGGGGATGTCTCAGCTTCCAGTTCAATGGAATGTTTGCTGTATCTTTTGGCAAGACCACTCCCTTCTCTGGAACCAAAACTTCTAGATTAGCAGAATTTAAGGTCATGAAAACAGGAAGTTAAAATTTCCCTAGTAGGTCATTAGCGGGGATAGTGAATGTGACTATTCCCATTTCCACCCCTTGATTCCTGAGTCTGAGATCCTGGCTATGAGAGAAACCACACTTTATATTGGATGCTGATTCAAAGCATATACTCGGGCTGCTGCCACTTAATTGGTGCTATAACTGTGTATTCAAAAGGCCGTTCCATCTTTCTATCAGGCCAGCTGCTTTAGAATGGTAAGGAGCATGGTAAGACCAGTGGATCCCATGATTGTGGGCCCACTGTCGCACTTCTCTGACTGTGAAATGAATTCCTTGGTCAGAAGCAATACTGTGTGGAATACCATCTCATAGGATCAGACATTCTGTAAGCCCACAATGGTAGTTTTGGCAGAAGCATTGTGTGCAGGAAAGGCAAATCCATAACTAGAATAGCTCTCTATTACAGTGAGGACAAAAGTGTTTTCCTTTCCACAAAGGAAGTGGTCCAGTGTAGTCAACCTGCCCCGCCCCCCCAGCTTGCTGCTGATAGCTCTGAGGAATGGTGTCATATCTGGGGCTCAGTGTTGGTTTCAGCTGTTGACACAGTTGGCACTCAGCAACAGCTATAGCCAGATTAGCTTTTGTGAGTGGAAGTCTATGTTGTCAAGCATAGTCCTCACTTCTGCCATCATGGCCACTTTGTTCATGAGCCCTTTGGACAGTGACACGGATGACTGAGGAAAGAGGCTCGCTGTCCACAGAACAACTCTTTCTATCTACTTGACTACTGAACTCCTCTGCTCTGGATCAGCACTTACATGGGACACAGTATCTTCATGTTCCTTCACCTGTTTAAAGAAATCCAGCTACATACTTCTTCCCCAGATATTTGTCTCACCAATTTTCCAATCATGCCCTTTTCCATTCCCTGACCATCCTGCCACCATGAATCAGTGAACAATTACACATGTGGTCATTTCGCCTTCCAAACAAAATGCATGACTGTGTGCACTGCTGAAGTTCCGCCCACTGTGAAAATTTCTTGTTTTTCAGGGTTGTAATGCTGCAGCTGTTCACTTATGAGTGGTTCCTGCATGAGATGCAGAAACATAATAAGCCAGTTTCTCTTCTTTAATCAACCAGTCATAGGGAACACCCCATGAGGCTATAGGTGCATGCTTGGCAGCATTGTAACCAGAATAGAAACCATAGGCATTTGGGCATATGGTTCTTATGCAACTTGCTGGTGCCTTCAGGACATGCTGGGACTCAATCATGTATATACCTCTTCCATTTGATGATGGATTGCTGCTATGCACATCCTACTTTCTGACTTGGTGGGTCAGATAACACCCAGCTCATAATGGGCAGCTCAAGTCACATAGTAACTTGGTGGCACATGGTCAAACGTTCCATTTCCACGAAGGCCCAATACCAGGCCAAGACTGTCTTTTTTTTTGTTTTTGTTTTTTTGTTTTTCAAGACAGGGTTTCTCTGTAGCTTTAGAGCCTGTCCTAGAACTAGCTCTGT
>NC_022014.1:80808240-80835293 GCF_000317375.1 Microtus ochrogaster
GAAGGAAAAGAAAAGAAAAGAAAAAGAAAAGAAAAAGAAAATAGAGAATGATTGGCTGGAGATGATGGTGGAGTCTTGCTCCAAAATCCCAAAGGTCTCTTCTGTGTTTCACCTATAAGGGCTGCCAAAGGCCCACACAGCATCCCTATCAGCCACTGATACCCCAGGTACTACCATCAAGTCTGCTGGATCATATGGTCCAAGTTTTAGAGCAGCCTGCACAGCAGCCTGGACCTGTTGAAGAGCTTCTCCTGTTCCAGGCCCCACACAAAGCTAGCAGCTTTCCAAGTCACTTGGTCTATGTGCTGGAGTAACATGCCCAAATGAGGTTTATGCTGTCTCTCAAATCCAGATTAACCCACTAACTGCTGCCCTTTCTTGGTAGTGGTAGGGACCAGGTGCAGTAACTTACCTACCCACCTACCCTTTACCTTATAAGGACACCTCTGCAAGCCTCAACCACTATTGAATCCTAAGAATTAGCTGAGTTAAACAATCCTTGACTTTTAGTTGTTACTTCTTGTTCATTTAGTCCAGTCAGCATAATGTCATCACTATAGCTGTTAAGAAAACGTGCAAAGTCTTAAGGGTTTGTTTGTTTATTAGTTTGTTTTAGAGGCTTTTTTTGTGTGGGGCTCTACCACTGAGCCCCTTTAAGGCTTTGGGAGTTTTTTGTCTTCGGTTTTTTTTTTGGGGGGGGGGAGGTCGGTTGTTGTTTTGGCATTTGTCATTTAGAATTGAGAACTTGAGATTTTAAAAAAGAAAAAAAAAATTCTTCCCAGAGCTAGTTTTTAGAGTTCTTAGTTGATTCATTGGCAAATGGTAAGAAAATATAATTTTGAGTTTGATTTCATCTTTTTTCAGATCTTGGTCATAGTGGATTGGCAGAGCATTATGAAAATTCCCACTGGGGACAGCAGCCCACGTACAGAAGTGAAGCCAACTGCAGCTGGGATAAAGTGACAATAGACAGGACTGACCAGGAGGTGTGGCCGTCCATCCCAGTAACAGAGACTGAATCTGCCTCAGAATGTCCTACAGACACTGACTCTGCCTCCAACTGTGGCTCAGAGAACAGTAGCATGGCTACAGGGAGCGCCCAAGGCAGCTTCACAGGACATCCCAAGAAGACAAATGGCAATAATGGCACCAATGGTGCACTCGTCCAAAGCCCTTCTAATCAGAGTGCCCTTGGGGCAGGTGGAAACAACGGGAATGGAGGTGTGGCCAGAGTGTGGGGTGTAGCCACAGGCTCCAGCTCTGGCCTGACTCACTGCTCTGTTGGTGGTGGAGATGGAAAAATGGACAACATGATTGGAGATGGGAGAAGTCAAAATTGTTGGGGTGCTTCCAACTCCAATGCGGGCATTAATCTCAACCTTAATCCTAATGCCAACCCAGCTGCCTGGCCTGTACTCGGGCATGAAGGAACTGTGGCAACAGGCAACCCTTCCAGTATTTGCAGTCCAGTCAGTGCCATAGGTCAGAATATGGGCAGCCAGAATGGGAACCCAGTGGGCACCCTAGGTGCCTGGGGAAACTTGCTGCCCCAAGAGAGCACAGAACCACAGACGTCCACTTCTCAGAATGTGTCTTTCAGCGTACAACCTCAGAACCTTAACACTGATGGACCAAATAACACTAACCCCATGAACTCTTCACCAAACCCTATCAATGCAATGCAGACAAACGGACTGCCAAACTGGGGCATGGCTGTTGGTCTGGGGGCCATCATCCCGCCCCATTTGCAAGGCCTTCCTGGTGCTAACGGATCATCAGTCTCTCAAGGCAGTGGAAGTGGTGGGGAAGGAATGGGCAGTTCTGTGTGGGGACTGTCCCCTGGTAACCCTGCCACAGGAAATAACAGTTCTGGGTTCAATCAGGGGAATGGAGACACTGTGAACTCAGCATTAAGTGCTAAACAGAATGGATCCAGCAGTGCTGTGCAAAAGGAAGGGAATGGAGGGAACGCCTGGGACTCGGGACCTCCTACAGGTCCTGGTATCCTTGCCTGGGGAAGGAGCAGTGGCAACAATAGCATTGGTAATATCCATTCAGGAGCTTGGGGCCACCCCAGCCGAAGCTCTTCTAATGGTGTGAATGGGGAGTGGGGGAAGCCCCCAAACCAGCATTCCAGTAGTGACATCAACGGGAAAGGATCAACAGGGTGGGATAGTCCCAGTGCTGCCAGCCAGACACCTGCCTTGCAGCCTGGCAGTGAACACATGAGCTCATGGGCCAAAGCCACATCTTCTGGAACTACAGCAAGTGAAGGAAGTAGCGATGGGTCTGGCAGTCACAATGAAGGAAGCACTGGGAGGGAAGGAACGGGAGAGGGCAGGAGGCGAGACAAGGGGGTTCTAGACCAAGGGCACATCCAGTTGCCAAGGAACGATCTTGACCCAAGAGTTCTGTCTAATACTGGATGGGGACAGACTCCTGTAAAGCAAAACACTGCCTGGGAATTTGAAGAGTCCCCTAGGTCTGAAAGGAAAAATGACAATGGGACAGAGGCCTGGGGTAATGCAGCTACTCAGCCTTCAAACTCAGGGGGGAAGAGTGATGGGTCCATCATGAACAGTACAAATACCTCTTCAGTATCGGGGTGGGTCAGCTCACCACCTGCCGCCGTGCCAGCAAACACGAGCTGGGGAGACAGCAACAACAAAGCGCCAAGTGGCCCAGGAGTTTGGGGGGACTCGATAAGCTCTACTGCTGTTAACAATGCTGCTGCCACCAAGAGTGGCCATGCTTGGAGTGGGACCGTAAACCAAGAGGACAAATCACCCTCCTGGGGTGAGCCTCAGAAACCCAAATCCCAAAACTGGGGAGATGGACAAAGAGCAAACCCAGCCTGGAGTGCAGGAGCAGGCGACTGGGCAGATTCATCATCTGTTCTTGGACATCTAGGGGATGGGAAGAAAAATGGATCTGGATGGGATGCTGATGGTAATAGGTCAGGATCTGGTTGGAATGATGCCACGAGATCTGGGACCAGTGGCTGGGGCAGTGGCACAAACGCTAAGGTGAATCCTGGTACAAATTGGGGGGAGTCTCTCAAGCCTGGTCCCCAACAGAACTGGGCTCACAAGCCCCAAGACAACAATGTGAGTAACTGGGGAGGAGCTGCTTCTGTTAAGCAGACAGGGACAGGGTGGATTGGGGGGCCACTGCCAGTCAAGCAGAAGGACAGCTGTGAGGCGACTGGCTGGGAGGAGCCTTCCCCACCATCCATCCGACGCAAAATGGAAATTGATGATGGTACCTCAGCTTGGGGGGACCCAAGCACCTACAACAATAAAACTGTAAACATGTGGGACAGAAACAATCCAGTCATCCAGAGCAGTACCACAACCCCTGTCACCCCCACGACTCCCACCTCGAGCAGCACCACACACCAAACCGAGACGCCGCCTTCACACCAGGCTGGCACTCAGCTGAATCGGTCACCACTGCTTGGGCCAGGTAATCTGGGGGCCCTCTGGTTATACCACTGGTGTGTACTGTGTGTCTGTGTGTGAATCCTTGGACTGATAATTTTCATGGGAAATGACTATGCAGTGTAGCTGCTTTCAAGTGAACAAATGAAGCAAGGTCCTTCAGTAGCTTTCCAAGAAAAGAAGCACTGGGTATGTTCAGTATAGCCAGTGTTTCCAGCCAGTTTGGCCCTTTTCAGGACCTATCCAGCAATCACAGGCTAATTTTATTTTGCTGTGCTATACTCTGTTTGTCTGGGTTCTTTATCAATAATGACACCACCATTGGGCAGTTGACGCCCCCCCTTTTTTTTATAGGAGCAGATTTGAGATCTTTCTGCTGTGTACCTATAGTCTTTTTGTCTAAATCCCTTGTTCATGGTTCTGTGCATTTCTTTGGCTTTTGCCCAGTCGATGAAGCTTTATTTGATCTTAGTACAGGTACAAGCTCATTCTTCCCTGTGCTGTGTGAACACTCTGGGTCTACTCCATAACGTAATCTAACCTTCACACGACAGGGCCAGCACTGATGGGATTTGGGAGAAAAGAAGCATAGTCCTCTTCAGTGAAGCCCCAGATGCCTTGCACTAGTGTGTCTTTTTTTTTTTTTTTTTATTTTGTTTACAGTGTTCTGTCTGCACGTGTCCCTGCAGGTCAGAAGAGGGCACCAGATTTCATTACAGGTGTTGTGAGCCACCGTGTGGTTGCTGGGAATTGAACTCAGGACCTCTGGAAGAACAGTCAGTGCTCTCAACCTCTGAGCCATCTCTCCAGCCCACTAGTGTGTCTTTTTGTTCTCAGCCTTGGCTTTCCTGAAATTGTCTTGGCGCTTCATGGGATGGGCTGTCAGTCCCAGAGAATCTGGTTTAATGGTTCTGCAAAACCATTAAAAGCTTCACTAATAGTTTTAAAGGTCGTCACTGAAAATGAAACAATATTTGTAAAACTTGAGTCATTATCCAAGTCGTATTTTTATTTCACTTCAAAGACAAATTTCAAATCAGACTAAGATTTGTGTCTGAAGTTTCTGCTCTGTGTAAGTGGAAAAGAAGATACTGAGGTAATCCACCCAGAGCCATAGGCAGCTCGAGTGGTTTTAAGAGAACAAGAGCTCATGTTAAAGCATAGGTAATACAGGTGCACTCTGGAGAACCAGCAGGAGCCTCAGGTTTCTATCTGGAATATTGGTCCATTGTACATAGTACTATGCTCCAGGCATGAAATGAGCCTGAGTGGTTTGTGAGAACTATACCACAGCACTCCCTGGATGTGGGAGGTAATACTGTCCAATCATGGCACAACTGTGTTCTGAAACCTCTGATACAAGTGAGGATTGGCTTCCTGGCCTCATGATCTTCTTCCTTAGACAGCCAGGGCCTGAAGCAGCCTTGTTCTGTAGTTGTGCTTTAAATTCTGTCCTTGAGATGACAGTGTAGAGCTAGTTGACTGGGGCTACTTTGTCCACCCGGTCCACAGGAGCTGTGGCCTATAGTTAGGATTTCTGGTGTTTTTAGTGCTCCTGTGGGAAGGCTTTAACTTAAGGATGCTGTCCTCAGAGCAACCTTGCTCTAAGTATGTGGCATGGTGTGCAATTAACAGAGACTGCAGCCTGCCTATCCCAGAGCTACGCTCTATAAGTGAGCTGTGTCACATACCCGTTTTAGATCAGAGTTAAAATCTGGTTACTTCTTGGTATTCTGTCCTGGGGACTGCTCATCCACATATGTCACTAGGTCCCAGGTGTAGAACCCTGTTCCTGGTTTTAGCTTTTCCTTCCTGTTTTGTGTATGTGGGATTATTATTTGGTTTAGTTTGGTTTTAGAGCTTGTTTGCTGTTTTTTGGTGGTTTTAGGTTTGTATGGGTTTTTTTTTGGTGTGTGTCTGTGTGTGTGTGTGATTTTTCAAGATAGAGTTTCTCTATGTAACCTTGGCTGTCCTGGAACTAGCTCTTGTAGACCAGGCTAGCCTCAAAAACACAGAATTCTGCCTTCCTCTGCCTCCTGAGTGCTGGGGTTTGGGGTGGGGGATGATAGTGTTTATGGACTTAGCGTGTGTGTGTGTGTGTGTGTGTACATATATATGTAATATATTTGTGTGTGTATATGCATGTTCATACACATGTGAACATATAAGTGGAAGGTGTACATGTATATTAGTACTTGTAGAGGTCAGAGATTGATATTAGGTGTCTTTTTTCCATCACATTCCACCTTATATATTGAGGTTCACCTAGTCCACCTAGCCAGATTGCTCCATGGGCTCCTGAGCACTAGGATTGCAGGCGGTCAAAACTAGAGTCTTCATGTTTGCGTGGCAGCCGCTTTACTCACTGACCTATCTCTCCAGGCATCCCTTGTGTTTAAATGGACCATAAAAGACAAGAGGGAAATCTCTGCTCTCCTAGGTATCTTATATATAGGTTTCTCATGGTCATCCTGAGCCCCCTGTGTAGGAAAGTGTCCCTTCCACTTGTGTCCTAGGTAGATAGAGGCTTAGAGAGGCCACTAGAACGGGTGCTGAGTACTGGTTGACTGAAGTTACTGGCTTAGGTGGCCTTGAGATGTCTCGTCAGATAAAGGTACTTGCCCCAAGCCTTGAAAGCATGAATTTGATCCCTGGGACCTATATGGATGAAGGAGAGAACCAACTTACAAGTTGTTCTCTGACTTCTACTATTATTCCATAGTTACCCATCCCCTCAAAAATAAATGGTTTTAGTTTCTTAAAAAAAAAAAAAAAATGTCTGTGGCCAGACACAAGCTGGCATTTCCAGAACACAGCAGGCAGGAGATTGGGTGGGAGGGGATGACTTAAGATACTTAAGAGGCTACGACTGTGGTTCAGTGAACGAACACTTTCCCAACATGTTGAAGGCCCTTGGGTTCAATCCCCAGCCCCACAAAGAAAATGCTTCAGTTGGCAGAACTGAACACATTTAAAAGTCAATAGAAAGCAGAAGATAGAGAAGAGCATGGATATAAATGGAGAGATCCCTTGTTTACTAGGGAAGAAGATCTATACTCCAACCTGTAGAAGGACAAGTGCCCAGGCAGGCCAGCTCAGTGGCCAGGAGTGTGAGGGCGCCAATACTAGCCATGAGGAGAGAGAAGGTGTGAGAGCAGGGATGTGATGTCTGTGTAAGAAGATGGAACAGATTGCTGACCGTGCCCAAAGGACTTTGTTTAGCCCCTGTGGGGCCTGCTCTTCAACAGAAGAGGGGTGGGAGTGGGGTATTATGCCACAGTTAAATGTGAAGCCTGGACAGTGTCCCCTTCTGTCCTCACTTCTCTGCTGTCGCTACCCTATACACTCCACAGTTGACTGTACCTTCCAGTGTCAGTGCCACATAGGAGTCCTAAATGGGTCCGTCTGTCCTTCTGTCCCTGAATGAAAGGTCACAGATTGTTCCCAGATGTTCCCAGTTGGTGCTTATTTTTCTGTGAATCAACATTTTTAGTGAAAAGGCCAAAGTTCTATCTATTAGAAGCCTTGGTGTTACGTGGCAGCATTCTACTAGAGTGAAGGGCACTTGTACCAGCCCAGAGGACCCCAGCACTGTAACTTTGACACTAGCCAACAGTTCTGGACCCAGTTTCTGCTGAATCTAATTATGTTAACTGACTGTTGCTTGAACATTTAAACATGCATTTCCTGGTTTGATTTATTATGTGCAGGGATAGGTCTACATGGAGGTGTGTATTTACATCAGTACAGGTGCTCCAGAGACCAGAGGCATTGAATCTCTTGGAAAAGTTACAGACCAATTGTAAGCTGCCTGACATGGGTGCAGGGAACTAAACTCAGGTCCTCTGAAAGAACTGCAAGTGCTCTTAACTGCTGAGTCAACCCTCAGGTCCCATTTACTCTTTAACTGATAAATGACTGTTTTTAGGAATTCAAATTTTAAGGACTTGAATGAGGAAAAGCAATTGATGGAGGGAAAAATGAAGGAAGCCAGGCAGAGTAGTGCACATCTTTAATCCCAGCATTCAAGAGGCAGGGATAGATCTCTGTGAGTTCTCGGACAGCCAAGAAGGGGGAATTTGAAAATTCAAATGCAGTGAATGGAGCATATGGTTTAATGACACATTCCTCTAACCTCAGTCCTCAGGAGGCAAAGGATCAGAAGTTTAACGCCAGCTTGGACTGCATAATGTAAGTTCTAGGCCAGTCGGAGCTACATGTGAGAAACTGGTTCGAAACAGAAATAACACAGTGTAGTGGGAGAGGCCAGTAGAGCCAAGTCTCAGCATTGTGATCTGTATGTGGTAAAGACGGAATGTACTCTGGGAAGAGTTAGCTTAAAATGGCCACCTTGGTTCACATAGTGAGCTCCAGGACAGCCAGAGTTACATATTGAAACCCTGTCTCCAAAAATGAGAAGGGTCACCACTATAGTCCTCATAGCATAATGAGTAATCTCACCATGTGTGCACTTGTGTGCAAGCAAATATGTGTGAACATGTGTATGGAGACTGGAAGACAACCGCAGTCATCATCTAAAGGACACCTTAGAGAGATAGAGTCTCTTGTTTTCCTAGGTCTTACTGGTTTGACTACATTGGATCCTTCTGTCTTTCCAATACTAGGATTACAAGAACTCACTGTGGAACTATTTTGTCAAAGCACATGTGACTGCCAAATACAAAACCAGAAAATTGTAGTGTGACACACACTTGAAAGTTCCTGTGTACTCTCCAGTTTCTAGAGTCTGTATATTCTTAGAGCTGTAACAGTATCATAGAGGCTGCTGTGAATTTAGATACCACCAACAAAGACAAAATTGTGTTTTATTCCATCTGGTCATTAACTACATAGAAACTGTTAAGATTAGTATATTGTATAGCAGTAGAATATCAGCTTCTCTTCTACCATGGTGGTATTCATATCTCAGACCTAAAGCAAGCCAACTCAGAATCCCAATCACCAAGCCTTGTGTCTTTGCAAGCTTGTCAGGTGAGGCTGTTCTCTGACCCCAGAGAAGTGACAAACAGCTGCCTGACAGTCATAGGTTCTTCATGTCCAGATAAAAGACATCATTTTTAGTGATTGAGTAAGTACATTTTTGTTGTTGATAAGCTTAGTATTTTGTAGGTAGGTATTCTACTGCTTTGCTGTTGGCCTGTGCTGGTTTTACATAATCCCCATTTATATCAGAGTTTGGATTATAAATTGCTTTTTAAATTGCTAGTCATTAAAAGTAAAGTGTCGATCTCACCAGTCTTAACAAAATAAGGGTAAATACAACAGGACAGCTTTGTCCTGATCTTACATAGGTAGTAATTTCCTGGAAGTCTCAGTAAAATCCATATCTGTTAGGAAATTCTTTGTAGCTTGGCTAACTGGCTTGTTTGGACCTGACTCACCCCTAACCTTGGGGTTAGAACAGCAGTAATAGCCTGGAGAAATGTTTCTGTACCTGTCATTTTATCAGATTCCCAACTGCTTATGGAGCACTCACAGGCCATAGTGACATGGGATGCCAAGTCACAGCTCTGTACTGCACTTACCGTGTTTCTCCTCGTGACATGACCTGATTGCTTATTCTGAGCCAGGCTGTCAGACAGAACCTGAAGCTGCTACATCTTATTGGATCCAGGCTGCTGTTTTGACCTCCTGTGAGAAGTGGCCAAGAACAAGAAAGCATAAACACAGCATTTATGTTTCTAAGATGCTAAAGCAAATTCTGAAAAATGTCAGGCAGCCTGATTATCTAGTAGTATACTTGGACATGGTATCCCAAGGCAGTTAAATAGCTTGCAGATGCATAGGAAGCAGTAACTGTAAATGTAACTGTTCAGGAATCAAGTCCTCAGCGATAGATGGTCTCTAAGTGCAGCTGTGGGACCTGGATTGAGTTAGGTTCTGTTTGTTCGTAGAGGGGTAGGTGTTTTGAGTCTCTAATCCATTCTATCCTGAAACCACCCTGCCTCAGCCTCCAGTGCTGGGATCGCAGGCCTTTGGCCCTGGGCGTGGTTACCAGAGGCCATTTCATCCCTAAGCACTGTCATTTCACCTAAATGCTCTGATGATTTTTAGAGGGGTTGGTATTGGAGAAAGATACATGTGGAGGGCAGTATATAGTTGATCCAAGCAAGATGAGGGACCCCGCCCACCATGGGCTCCGGAAGACTGAGCTGTTGTCCAGCCCCAAAAGAAGTCTCCATTTGCCACATTTCTTCTGTAGCCTGTAGACACACAGTGGTGCCAAGGTTAAATATTAGCTCCCTGTGAGAGCACTTGAGGAGCTTGTTCAGACTCCTGCTGACTGCCCACTCCTACATCCTCGGTCACCTGTGGTAGCTGCAGCACGTTTGAGACTGCTCACCAGGAGGCTGTGGTTGGCTCTCAGTGTCCAGAAAAACTGAAGCTAACTACAAGCTTGGCTTTGCATTTACATCCACTGCTATTTGCTTCAAAGCTTGCTTTTCTGACAGAAATATTGTAAGGTTTATAAAGACAGGTCACGTAAGTTAATCGTGGAAAAGGCACGTCTCACATTTACTACTCTGATACGTGGGAAAATGTGCCCCTGCCTAGGTCTATGATTGGTGATCTCTGAAGTCTTAACAGCAGCAAAGGAACAGTGACCTTGCTGTAAGGGTCCAGACCTTCCAGGGACTTCCTTTATTCTTCTTCAGTGTGAATCAGCAAGACACTGGGACTCTAAAATTACCTCCCAGTCACCAGCTGGAGGGATTCAGTGTTCAGCACCAGTGCAGTAGTTTTTAACAGGGAGGTGATCTTAGTGATCTGAACTTCTTATAGTGATGGGTGGGATGGGTAGATTTTGTTTTGCTGTATTTTGTAGGGCATGGGGATTGACTGATCTGCTGCAGAAGTGAGAAGGGTGCCTGTGTGTGAAAGCCTGTGAACACCTACATGGGCTCCCACTACAGGGCCTTCACTTAAAAATAAATAAACAAATGGGGAACCGTATTGGAAATACAATATGGCCCCCAGAATACCCATAAAAGTGAACACGCAGGCAAAGAGAAAAACTTCCAGCAAAAAATAATAGTATTTGAAAATCTCAGAGGGTTTTATTGGGGGGAGGGGAAGGTGTTTTGGAATGCTTAGGATGGAGCACAGGGCCTCATGGGTGCTTTAAACAGTCTCCCACTATGCTTCATCCTCCAGTCCATGAAGGGTAATTTTCTTTATTTTAATATCAATGTTTTAAGTATAAATAAAACTTGGTCTGCCTGTTCCATCCAACTGTTTTACCAAAAGGTGTCAGGGTTGCTCTAACAAACACTAAGCAGTGGACATCATTTTAAGGCTGTACATTTAAAATTATTTTCTGTGAGGCGAAGTGCTTGTGCACTAGAACTGTTGATGTGTTTCAGTTTGTCACATTTCTTCTGGAGGCTAGACCCTGAGTCTGTGTGAGTCCTGCCAGAGATCCGCTTAGCCCAGGGAAACTGCTTGCTTGCTTTTCAAATCAGGTAAACCACAAACCAAAACTTTTCACAAAAATTAATTAATGCCGGGCGGTGGTGGCGCACGCCTTTAATCCCAGCACTCGGGAGGCAGAGGCAGGCGGATCTCTGTGAGTTCGAGACCAGCCTGGTCTACAAGAGCTAGTTCCAGGACAGGCTCCAAAACCACAGAGAAACCCTGTCTCGAAAAACAAAACAAAAAAAAAATTAATTAATTAATTAATTAATTACTATGATCTGACTATTTATACTTAATTTTAACTTGATTCTTCTGTTAGTAATTTGTGGTCTGACCTTCCAGAGACATGCACGTGGAGGAATACCAGATCAAGAGAATCACTGCTCACTCTTTTAGCTGCTGACTCAGTACCTCTCTGCTGTTGGATCACAGTACACATAATCAGCTGGGGAATTGTCTTCATTTAATTGTCCCTTAAATTTGTAAAACTGCTTCAATTTTTGTTACTATTTTCTGTGTAATTACAGATAGCAGTTGCCAGCAGTAACTTACCAGTTATTGTTGACAGTTTGCTTAAACTGTTGTTCAGCAGAGAGCTTGTACTTTCAGGTGATTTATAGCTACATGTTCTTTTGTCATTAATCTGAATGACTGCATTTTATTAGAATAAATAAAATAAATTAGAGTATCATGGGAAGCAATCCCATATCTTACTAAAGATATTTAGTAAGAAAATTAACAAATTTCACAATTGAGATAATAATAGTCATGTTGAAAGCAGACAGTTTAGAACTGACCACAGTATGTGATGTCTTCTCTTGAGGTCTCTTTGAGCTAATGCACTATGTGGTGTTGTAGGTCTTGGGAAATGTTGTTGTCACTGTCAGCAGAAGTGGGCAGGGGCTCCATGTAGGTGCTGAGTGGCAAGGGTTCAACTTGATTTGGAAGATTGCAGCTTGACCTCAGTTTCACTTGTATCCTTCCTCTTTCCCAGTTTCATCTGGCTGGGGAGAAATGCCCAGTGTGCACTCCAAGCCTGAGAACTCATGGGGAGAGCCGTCCTCCCCATCTCCCCTGGTCGACAATGGCACAGCAGCGTGGGGGAAGCCTCCTAGCAGTGGCAGTGGATGGGATCACCCTGCTGAGCCAGTGGTGCCATTTGGAAGAGCCAGCGCTCCTGCTGCTGCCCCAGCCCTGTGCAAACCAGGTAAGATAAGCCTTCTGCATGCCTGGACCTGGCAGTTAAGAAACTGTTTGTGTGGTTGTGGAGACAAATCAGTAAGATTATTTGATGTGCAAGTATAAGGACCCTGAGTTCAAATATCCAGCATCTATATAAAAACCCAGGCATGACTGTACATGTCTCAAAAATAAAATCCACAGAAAATTCCTTTTTATAATATCCATAATGCTCTAAAATCTGGCACTTTTGAATAACAACATGACACTCTGAGTAAGATTACTTGATGTGCAAGTCTAAGGACCCTCTGAGTAGAAAATTGCACATTTTATGTCATATGTTATATCAGTCAAATTCTAGGCAGGCTAAAAATGACATGTTTACAAAGGAAAGAAAGGGTTGTCTCTCACAGCTCTAAGGCTGCGGGGCTCCTGAGCACAGCGCTCATCAGCAAAAGCTTCTGACATATAGCAACATGGCAGTGGACACCACACATCACCTAATGCTCTGTAGAATCACCAGGCTGAGCCGGGCTTGCTGCCACATGGCTTTAATCCCATCAAAAACACAAGAATCTGAGGCCAGTCTGGTCTACATAGCAAGTTCTTGGACAGGCAGTCAGGACTATGGAGAGGGACCCTGTCTCAAAATTATTATTATTGTTACTACTATTACTGCTACCAGGCTGTAGCTCAATTGCAAACTATTTGCCTGTGGTCCTGATACCAAAAAAAAAAAAAAAAAAACCAGAAACAAAAACTCAGAAAAGCTGGGCAGTGGGGGGCACAAGCCTTTAATCCTCGGGCCAGAGCAAGTAGTTCCAGAACAGCCAAGGCTACACAGAGAAACCCTATCTCAAAACTAAACAAAAACCAAAACCTAAAATTTCCCTTCATGTGCTGGACCTGTAATTTTGCCTAGCTTGCACAAGACTACCTGAACTCAACCTCCAGAACTACAGATAATAAATAGAATTTCCTTCAGGAAATATATGTAAATTATATACGAAATATAAATGACTTTCATGTTTCTAGTCCCTAACATATCCTATTCTAAAATCTGAAACATTTCTGTTAACAAGCATTACAGTAATAGACATTCACCTGTCTGTACCGTTTTATACACACCCATATGAATTCATTTCAACAAACAAGATGAACAAATGATGTCATTGTGTTCTTCTTGGGAATAGGATGTGAAAGTATAGTATTCTGATGTTTCTTGCTTTGCTTTTATCTTGAAAATAAAATCTATTTGGGTTTCCAAGTCTGTAGTTAAAAAACAACTTGAGGAGCTGAAGAGATGGCTCAGAGCGCTGACTGTTCTTCCAGAGGTCCTTAGTTCAATTTCCTGAAACCACATGGTGGCTCACAGCCATTTGTTAATGAGATTTGGTACCCTCTTCTGGCATGCAGACATACAAAGAGGCAGAACGTTGTATATGTAATAAATAAATCTTAAAAAAAAAAAACAACCTTGAGCAGAAATGAGTATAGGCTGCAGTTTGTTGGTAGAAGACTTGCTTAGTATGTTACCAGGCCCTGGGTTACATCCCATTACTGAAAAAGACCCCAAATAGAAACAGTAAAATAACTGTTTCCATGGCTGCAAAAATCATTTTATTTTCTTTGCTTGTTGTTAGATATATGTTCTAGATTGATTGATTGGTTAGTTGCCTGATTGATTGATTGATTGATTGATTGATTGATTGATTGATTGATTGATTGATTGATTGATTTGAGACAGGGTCTCACTATGTAGGCCTGGCTGGCCTGGAACTTACTCTGTAGATTGAGCTGCCTCACATTCAACAGACATCTTCCTGCCTCTGCCCGCCATGAGTTGGGATTAAAAGTATACCACCAAGTCCAGCTCCATCCTGGAATCTTAAAGGGCATCTTTTTTTGTATTTTACTGCTTTGCTAAAAGTGGATATTTGTTTCATATTGTCATTGTTCTAGAAATATTTATTCCACTCTAGTTAATTTTTGTTAAAAATCTAGGGGAAAAGAAAATTCTGGATGTTGAGATGTATGTGTTGTTTTGAAGTAGGATATCACTTTGAGCTTTTGTTCTCAGTCCCAAATTGTTGGTATTTCTTTTTTAAAAAAATGTTTATTTTTATTTCTGTTGGTGAGTATGTGTCTGTGTGTGCAGGTGATCTCAGAGGCCAGGAAAGAGAGGTGTATCTCCTGGAGCTGCTGTTAATTAAATTGCTGTTGTAAACACCGACGTGGGTGCTCGAAAGCAGACTCAGGTCCTCTGGAAGCCAGGAAGCCCTCTTCCTGCTGAGCCTCTTTCCAGCCTTCAGGTTTAGCACCTTAAACAGCCTGCTACTGCCTGAACTTCAGCCTAGTTCTTCTAAGAAGTAAACAGTGTGCGGCAACTCTGAAACCTAAATAAATAAATAATAAATAAATAGAAGCTATTTAAAAAAAAAAAAAGGAGGAGGAAATAACATCTTGAACAGAAAATTTAGTAGGCTGGTTCTGATCTCTATCTTGAATGTGGACATCTTCTTGACCGCTGTTAGAAAAGCAGGCAGCTGAGCTTCCCAGACCTGCTTCCTGTAATGTGATCCCTGTGTCTTCCTGACTCCTGCCTGTTGCCAGGTGTGAGAGCACTGGCTCAGATGAAATACTGCCCAGGGTTTTCTCTGGCTAAGACGTGAGACCTGAAAAGGAGGTCAGTGACCTTGTGGGGAGTTCACATTTGAGTGGCATTTGTGAGAGACCAGTACACTGCCCCCCTCCGGTTGCTCCAGGACTTGTTTTTAGAATCCCTGTGTATCCAGCTGGTGTATAGTTAGTTGGTTGAGGAAGTTTGGAGCAGCACAGCTGGATTTTAAACATTGCACTTTATCTGTGCGTTTCCAAGAGAAAAGTAATAGCTAAAAGGTAGATAACATAGTTCTGGTTTTCACCATCCCTGTTGTGTCAGGTGACACAGGTTTCTTCTCAGAACAGGTGAGTCTGACAAGTTCCTATCTGCTCTCTTCCAGCTTCCAAATCTATGCAAGAAGGCTGGGGCAGTGGTGGGGACGAAATGAACCTGGGCACCAGCCAGTGGGAGGATGAGGATGGGGACATGTGGAATAACGCTGCCTCTCAAGAAAGCAGCTCATCCTGCAGCTCCTGGGGCAATGCCTCAAAAAAAGGACTTCAGAAGGTAGGCACTGCTGGAGAGGCCTGGCGGCCAGTAGGCCTGTACTGTAGACTAGGCACATACAGTGAATGGTGCAGAGATAGATTCCCTCCCAGGTAATCTTGGGACTCTAATCCTTTCTGTAAATTGGAAAGATTAAAAATATTTTCCTATTAATAAAATTTTGTTCTTTCAGTTCTTTTTGGGGGGCCAAGGTGGTGTGTGGATTGCAGCAAAATCATAAAGCATGCACATAACTGATAGCACCCTAATTATAAGTCAAAAGAGAGGGAGAATGTAGGGGGAAAATGCCATTTATATGATAAAGAAGGTTCATCTCCCTGATATATAAAAGTATCCAATATTCTAATGAAAATGAGCAGAGAGTGTAAAAATGATCAGAAGATAAAGTACTGTCCAACGTTTAAGAGGGTGGCCATCCCTACTCAGAGAAAACCACTTGAGCCAATAGTGAGAGGTGCTGGGATAGAGAGATGGCTCCGTGGTTAAGAGCATCGCCTGCTCTTCCAAAGATCCTGAGTTCAATTCCGGCAATCACATGGTGGCTCACAACCATCTGTAATGAGATCTGGTGCCCCCTTCTGGCCTCCAGGCATACATGCAGACAGAATATTATATACATGATGATAGATATCTAGATAGATAGATAGATAGATAGATAGATAGATAGATAGATAGATAGATAGATAGATAGATAGATAGATAGATAGATAGATAGATTTTTAAAAACAGCAAAAAATTTTTCATCTCTAAGAAAAATCCAGAGGTCAACTAAACACCCTTGGGAGCTGGGCTACCCATTGACTGTGGGCTCAATCCTCAAAACAGAATACAGAAGCAAATGAAATACAAGCTTATCTGTTGTCCAGACTGTGGGACATCAGTTCTCACTGCACCTTGCTGGCAGTTGTACACTAATGTCACCTGCACATTGACATAGCACTGCCATTTGTCATGGGCATTTGTAGTTCTTTTGTAAGATTGTTGCCATCAAAAAATGAAAATGAATGTGTTAGTACAGCAGCCAGTTGGACTCTGCATTCTAACATGAGGAGCCAAATGCTTGATGAATATGTACTTAAGAAAACATCAGCAAGCAACATCATTGAGAGAAAAAGCAAGGTACAGAAAAACATCCATAGCATGGACCACTGAGCTGTGGTGAAATGAATGAAGGAATAGTTGTGTATACCTGAAGCTGCTTCTGCACAATAGTCCATGTTTCCTGTTCTCGGAAATACAAATCTTCAAAGGAGAGACTTCTTGGAGAGATTAGGCTCTAAGCAGATGAGATAGTATGGAAAGATACCTTTTCTCTGTACCCCTTTTGTAATTAGGAATTATGAATGTGTTGTTTTTTAAAAATAGAGTTTTTTAAAGCATTCATGATAAGGGGTGATTGCAGATATGAAGAAAAGCTGTTTTACAGTGGGGCTGGGGAATCCAGTTGCCATGGGACCAGAAATCCCCAAGTAGTAAACTGCTGTGATAGGATCTGACCCTGGCAGCATGCTGTCCAGGTAAACTGCCTGTTAGGGAACAGAATGCCTCCTGGCTGCTGCAGCTCCGCATTCTACTGTGGAGTTACAACAGCCTCCATGGTGAAAGAGTGGCGGTACACACCTGTAACCCAGCACTCAGGCAATGAAGAAAAGAAAGGTCAAGAATTCAAGGTCATTCTCAGCTATAAAGCAAGTTTAAGACCAGCTTGGGCTACATGAGAAGGGAGAAAAGAAAAGACCTCTAGAGGGAAAGGAAATAAGGAATGGAGAGAGCAAACATGGTGAAACAAATTCTTTACAAGAAGGGTAGGGTTTTTAAATTTGGTTTTGTTTGGTATTAGGGAGAATACTTAGGCACTGATCATCTTGTATACCTAGTTCTCATGGTACCCTTTGTGTCCCCTGCCTCTGGGCTGCTGCCTTTTCTCTGAGGTTGGTTTTTCTCCTTTTTCTTTAACATCTTCCTTCATACTTCTTTCCTGTCACCTGAGGGCCGGAATATGGATGAGAATGGGTAGTTAATAAGGCCCACAGGCTTGTTCTTCCTTTGTTATGTGCTCTTTTGTTCCCTGGAACAAGGGTAAAAACCGTGTAATCTTTAGTAGACTTCACATAGCACAGCGCTTAGCAACATTCCCTGTGACCAATGAAAATAATACATTTTATGATTAAACATAATTTTATTAAAAGGGGAATAATTACCCTGCTTTAGTCCTTAAATGTCGTGTGTTAACCAGTCTGTAGATGCAGCTGCAGTTTCCCATGGTGCTCACTATGAGATAATGCTGGACTCTGAAGAGCACAGCACAGTTCACTGTTCACTTACAAGGTTCTGTGGCTGCAGTCACTGAGTTGGGGGCTGTCACCCAGTTAATGTGGCACATCAAAAGTAACTCTTGGCCTCTCCCCTTGTCCCTTCTCTTCCAGGGCATGAAGACACCTGGCAAGCAGGATGAGGCCTGGATCATGAGCCGACTGATCAAACAACTCACAGACATGGGCTTCCCGGTAACTGGCATCTTGATATCTTCCAGTTCTCCCAAGTGGGCAGCCTGAAAGCGTTCCCTAGCCAGTCTGTGGTGTGTGATGAGGCAGAGATGCTTGCAGGATGAAGTTACTATCTAACTATTTAGTTATTATGTTCCCTTTGGCCTAGGCCATGAGTAGAGCAAAGAATCACGCAATTTCCATCAAGAATATCTTTTTCTAAATAAAAGACTATGTATGATTTGTAATTTCCATGGACTTAGACAATTTCATATTTTCTTACAATTTATAATTACATGGGAGTTAATTCTTTTATGTAATAAATAAAAAGGTCCAGTAAGAAACTGAGTACTGAGTTAAAGCATCAGGCCTCCCCACGGCATCCTAACAAATTGTTCCTGAGTTTCCAGTATGTAGACAGAACTAAGATGTCCCAGATGTCCCCTGAAGAAATACCTCATGCCTCTCAGTCCCTCAGGTCAAGTGATGACAGTCCAGATAGCAAACTATTGCCCACATTCCACGCTTAAACCCTTCACGTGCCTCCTTCCAAATCCCTGTTCAATGATTATTCATCGCTCAGTCATTCCTGTGTCTAAAAAAGAATAGGTCCAGAATGGCCTCATGCCTTACACTAGTACTGTATAAGCTGAGACGAGACATTCCCCTGTGGGACAGCCTCTCTATAGAAGGGCCAGAAAATATTGTAGGAGTTGTTGCTGGGGGTAGCACGCCCCACCCTTATCCCCAGCAACATTGGTTTTCTTTTTTTGATTCTTTTTTAAGATTTTTTCCCAATGTTTAAATTATTGTTTAATTTATGTACATGTGTGTGAGCCTATATGAGTTTATGAGCCTACAAAGGCCAATAGTAGATATGGGATCCCCTGGAACTGGAGTAACAGTAGATTGTGAGCCGTCTTGTGGGTGTTAGGAATTGAACTCAGGTCCTCTGCAAGAACAGTAAGGTCTCTTAACCTCTGACCCATCTCTCCAGCCCTTATTATCATGTATGCCTTTGGAGGTCAGGAAGGTGCTACATCTCCTGGAGCTGGAGCTCTAGACTGCTGCAGGATACTGTTGGGGGGAGGGGGGCGGTGCTCTGGAGGAACAGCAGTGCTCTCAAGTGTATGTATGTGTGTTTGCTTGTGTGTGTTTGTATGTATGCATGCAGTGCCTACAGAAGCCAGAAAAGTGTCAGATCTCTTAGAACTGGAGTTGTTAACGGCATTTGTGAGCCACCCGGTGTGGTGCTGGGAAATGAACTGTGATTCTTTGTAAGAGCGAGCTCTTAACTGCTGAACCATTTCTCTAGCACCTAGCAAGCAACTCTGATTTTCTTCAGACATCCGTCTGTACTGATGGAATGACAGTTACCAGTGTGAATCTGATTGCTTTCTTGTTTCTTGAACAAAAGTTTGGTTGATAGAGACTGGCACTGATGATATACAAAAGGTTGATGTTAATGTAGGTCCTGGCACTCAAAGTGACAGATAAGACCTGCATGTGAGGTCACAGCTCTGTAATCCTGCTGAGTTGTCACTGCTCTGTGCTGTACAGAAGCAAGTGTAGGGGTGCTTACAGAGTTTTCTAGGATTCCACATTTTATTTCTAGCTTGTTAAATAAAAGCTTTCTTTCTTTTTGAGACAAGATCCCACTGTGTAGGCCAGCTTTAAATGCATAGAGATCTGTCTGCTGAGATTAAAGGCGTATGCTGGCAATCCCCAACTCATGTAAGTTCTTGACTCTCCAATCTAGACTCAGTACAGTCATTTTTAGCTACAAGTGTTTTCTGTTTACAAGTCCCAACACGATAACACTCAGGAGACAGAGGCAAAGTCTACACCGTAGAGTTCCAGGCCAGCCAGTGAGACTGTCCCTTTTTTGTTTTGTTCTGGTTTTGTGTGTGTGTGTGAGAGAGAGAGAGACAGAGAGAGACAGAGAGACAGAGACAGAGTCTCATTATGTCTCTCTGGGTAGCCTGAAACTTGTATAGATGAGGCTGGTCTCAAACTCACAAAGATCTGTCTGTCTCTGCCTCCCAGGTGGTAGAATTTAGAGGCATGTGCCGCCACACCTGATGAGACCCTGTCTTTAAAAAATAAAATAAAATAAACTGTCTCTGACTTCAACTGCAGAGAAAAACATTTCCAATTCTAAAAGCTAGTATTGGTAGGTGCTTTCTCCATTAAGAGTGCTAAGGTGTTCAGAGCTACTCTGGTTGTCTGTCTGTGCACCACTAACGAAAGCTCTGCTTCACCCCCAGAGAGAGCCAGCTGAAGAGGCCTTGAAGAGCAACAGTATGAACCTTGACCAGGCCATGAGTAAGTAACAGGTGCCTCTTGGGAAGTTTTGCTTTGTAGAACCATTTGCTTATAGTCATGGTTAAACTTGAAGACAAATCCAGGGCCCAGGGAAAGAGCAACCACAGAATGTACCAATCATATGGCAAGTGTTTGGGGCCAGGTGAGCTATAGAGACAGTATGCTGTGTTGGCAGCTATTTGCCTTTGGTTCATGTTTATATTAGCTAACTCTTGTTGCTGTAACAAAAACAGCTTAAAGGGAGGAATTACTTCTGTTGGCTAACAGTTTCAGGAAATTCAGTCCTTTGCATTTGGACAAAACCATCATGTTAACAGAAACATGTGAACAACCTTCTTTACTTCCTATAGGCAGGAAGGAGTGAGGAGTACAGGAAAGGACCTGAGAAAGACATAGCTCCAAGAACACACACACTAGTAACCTACTTTATCTGGGCATTTTCCAATAATGTTGTCATATTATGTATGAATCCATAGAGGAAGTAATGCATTCTTCATCTTAGATCATTCCTGAAACCACTCTCAGAGGCACACCGAGATTTGCTGTGCTAATATAAGCATTCTCAGTCTGGAGCAGGTGGTGTTCAGCTGCATTGTGAGCTGCTGACATGCCAGGCCATACTGAACACACCCATCTATCCTTGGCCTGGAGGAGACACCATGTCACAAGTACTAGTCAGGAACAAGCAATCTATTCTTAAGCTACCAAAAGGTTATTGTTTATCAGTTTTCTGTAAAATATTGTCTATTTTTAGTTGGATGTGGTAGCATATGTTTTTAATCCTAGCACTCAGGAGGGGCAGAGGCAGGCAGATCTCTATCAGAGTTACTGGTGAGACCCTGTCTCAAAAAAAAGAAAAAAAAGTAAAAAGATATATATAGTCTACATTTTTAGTATGTTAATAGCAAACTTTATTGTCACTGATATTTCACTGTAACATAATTTCATAGCAGACCTATAAAAAAGATCCCACATCACAAATATCACTAAGAGATTTCACACATTTCTGGGCAGAACATGTGGTTCTGGGGCCCCCCAGTGTTGATACCTGATGTTTTACCTCTTACCTACTAGTCCAGAAAGGAGAGCCATCATCACATAAGCATGAAACTGCATGAAGGCAACATGTGCTCAGGTTAGACCCTTAACGCCTCCGAACACTACAACTATGAAGGCAACGTTTGCTCAGGTTAGACATTGGCTGCCTCCGAACACTACAACACTAACAGGTCATCTCCTAACCGTGCTCAGTTTATGCTTTGTAAAATGTCAAAGTCTGTAAATATGCTGCATTTTTTCTTCATACATTATAAATGTGGCAGTTTGGAGAGTTTTAGTTCTTCACGAGCTAAAGAAGGGATGAACCTGACATACTGATTCCAAGTTTGGCAACCTTCAGCAAATTGGCACCTGAGATTAAACATGAAGGCATAGATTCCCCAGAGTTCTGGAATCTCATCCCCATAAGCCAGCCAGTGTCCCAGATAAAGCTAGGAAGACCCACACATTCCTTGGGATCCTGAGATTTCTGTAGCCATGAAGAGACACCATGTCCATGCCAGTTCCTATAAAGGAAAAAATTTAGTTGGGGTGGCTTACATTTCAGAGGTTTAGTCCATTATCGTTAGCATAGTATGACATGGCAGCATACATGCAAACATGGTGCTGGAGGAGCCGAGAGTTCTACATCTTGATATGCAGGCAGCAAGAAGTGATCTGTCTCTCTGGGCATGGCTTGAGCATATATGGGACCTCAAAGCCCATCTCCACAGTGACACACTTCCTCCAATAAGACCACACCTACTCTAACATAGCCATTCCTCCTAATAGTGCCATTCCCTTTGGGGGCATTTTCTTTCAAACCACCCCAGCTGGTAAGCACCAAGGCCTGGTAGGATCCCAAAGAAGAGTCCAGCATCCAGGGACAGCACACTACCTGCTTTTGCATAGCCAGTAATTTCACTGGTAGCAACCAGGACTGCGTAGCCCAAGCCAGAATAATGTAAAGGCACCAGTGCACCACCGTCGTCTGCGTTATCCCGTCATTCTCAAGACCAGATCAGGTCTGCACCCAGTACTGAAGTCGGAGCGCAGAGGCCTGTGCTGGAGGACAAGGGAAAGAGCAGACAACCTATGTTTTTATATTCCTGGCAATTACATTTTCTAAAGCCGTGACTAGCATTTCCTTAGCCAATACAAAGCCCTCTTTGGGGGTAAACCAGGGAGGGCCCCCACAAAGCCTATTAGCCATAGCTACCCTTTTTTATGCGTGTTTATGTTTCAGACACTTACTTTATTTAACATGTTTTTGTAATGAAATGTGAGTTAATTAGGACATAGTATCTCCTGACCGTGGGTAATGTGGCTGTGATGGGTTTTTTTGTTGTTGTTTGGTTGATTGTTTGGTTTGATTTTGTTTTTTGGTTTTTTGTTTTGTACTCAGACTACAGCTGTACTGCCCATTATCCATGTTTTTTAATTGTGTAGATGTATGAAGTGTCTGTGAACACATGCAATGGTACATGTGTGGAGGTCAGAAGACAGTTTTTCTGGAGTCACTTCTCTCCTTCAACTTTTACTCGGATTCTGGGGATCAAACTCAGGTCAACACATGTGCATAGTAAGCTCCTTTACTGCTGAGCGTGTTGCCGGTGTCACTACACCTGCCTGTTTGTTCCTCTGTTAGTAGCCCATGCTATGGATGGTAACCTCAGACAATGAAATCATTTTCCTCTGCTTCCCTCTGATATTGTTGTTAACACTGAACGCAAAATCCACAATGTTCAGCTCACGTCTGAAAGAAAATGACCTGGCGCATGCACTTTCTCTGCAAGGCACAGCTAGCTTTCCTGTGTTAGGGTCACCACATGGTGCTACATTAGGGAGTAGTTTTAATTCCAGAATCAACAAACACACACAGCTGAAGGGCATAGCACCAGATGCACCAGAGTTGCTTTTCAGTGTCAGGTCCAACAAGGAGGCAGCGCACTGACTTGTCCACCTGAACTGGACCTTGTCAGCAAAGTCAAGTTTTCTGCCCACCTACAGGGGTCCACAAGTGACCATAAACATGCAACGATGAGTGAGTACAGAACTCATGAATGAGAGAGACAGACAGTAGCACATTTATATAAAAATGACAAATCGTGTTGTGCAGGCAGGGAGACCAGGCAAGTAGAAGCAGTCACGTACCCGCTTAGACGTGGATACTACAGTTAAAGTAACCCAGACACAGCTCACCAGGCCAAGAGCTCCCTGACAGCTAGCAGCGACGATGTGGGGGTTCACTCAAGTCATACCATTGGGAAGGCCCTTGAGAATGGTAGCTTGGAGAAAGGAAGCAAGTACATTGAAGACCTGGGAAGCAGGGGAAGTTCATCCTGAGGAAGAGGGTGATAGATGACTGAGCTTCCTAGGGACTTTCAGAGGGCACTGTGACTAGAGTGGACAGGAGCAAGGCCAGCAGGGCCCAAGTCGTGGGGCTGGGGAGCAGCTCAGGCTCATGATGCCTCTGCTCCTTGCTGGCAACCAAGGGGCCACCTCCTTCCTGAACCCATCGCCACCACCAATCCTGTGCTCCTTTGTTTTCAGCGTTGCTCTCTATATGTTGTACCCCAGGCGCTCTGCTGGAAAAGAAGGTGGATATGGACAAACGTGCACTGGGAATGACTGACTACAATGGAATGGTCACCAAACCCCTTGGCTGCCGCCCACCAATCTCCAAAGAGTCTTCCATGGACCGCCCCACCTTCCTTGACAAGGTATGGATCTAGGTGTCTGTCTTGTTTCTGCCTTCAACAAGAAGTCATTTTATTTGAGCTGTGTTCTTAAAGCCAGTTAGATGGGAAGTTAAGACATTTAAGTGGATTTTCCTCAGTTTTCCTAACATGTAAGAGTGTTTAACTCAGAGGTACTGTTGTATTACACATGCTATCATAAGGCCTGAAGAGTGATGGAATTGAAAACTGGCTCTTTTTATTTCTACATTAACTTGACAATTATCTATTCTGTTATGTAGCAGGCCAGGGTCCTCACCATTTTTTGTCTTGCTTGGAATACTCAGTTTTTCCCATTGGAAATGATACATAGCAGGTTTAACCTTAGAAAAGAAGTGGTAGATTTGGTTAGGTACCCTTCTTGGCAGTGGCCACATTAAGTACCCATGAGAAACTCCCAGGGTGTTTTCAATCCAGTCAAAGCTCTGTCCCCCTTTAGTATTATCATGGGAGGATGTCCGTTCTTCAAAGTGGTATGATCCCAAAAGGAGAATACCTCACATTTAATTCAACTTAAATATTGAACCCTGAAAATAAAACTGAAGCAAGAAAAGTATTTTTTTAAAAGAAATGAGGCTTGGTGGCACTAGTAACCCCAGCTACTCAAAAAACTGAGGCAGGAGGATCTCAAGTTCAAAAACACCTTATATTATGAACAAGACCTTGCTTCCAAGTAAAGGGGGACTTTTCTGGGAGTGTTAGCTTAGGGGTAGAATCTGTGCCTCACTGGCACTGGAGTCCAAATCCCATCTGAGTTCTCTTCTCTTAGGGGCCCTTGACACCCTGACAGGACTTGCTGTTCCCAGAGTCTCCTCATGCTACTCACAGGCAGATGAGCTGTGGCAGGCATGGTCAGAGCATATTTACACTAAAAATTACTTGTTTATCTGAAACTTCAAATTATTGGCTGGTCTCAAACTCATTATCCTCCTGGCTCAGCCTAAGGGTGCTGAGATGCTATATGTGTACTATATTAATTTTTATTTGCTGAATCTGGAAGTGTAATTGGGACCTGAGCTCTTTAAGGTGTGGAGTAGCCTGCAGGTTGGTTGAGCTGTTAGATGAGATGTTAGGTTCGCAGAGCGGGGCACTTCAGTGTAACCTCAGAGAAGCTAAAGTCAGTAGGCTCCTCTGTTAATGAGATTGAGTAAGCCAAGTGCTGTGTGAAGGTGGGAGTTGGGCCCCCTAGGAAGCTGTGCTCTTGGAGTCTCTGTTCCTCCCCCTCCAACCAGACCAGGCAGTGGGTAGCATGGGGAGAATGTGAGAAGCTAAAATGTGTGTTTATCAGTATCTGAGCAACAGCAGTGTCTTAATCCTGTTTCTCTCTTTCTTTCCCTTCTTCCTTTTGCCCATGTCCTCCATTTCCTCATTATCTACACATTTTTTATTGTTCAATTTTTTATCCATCCATCCCTTCCTCACTATTTCCGTGGGAAACTGTTGGTGCTCTGCGTGCTGGTGGGCACCGCACACAGCTCACCCTTTCTTTCTCCAATCAGGATGGCGGCCTCGTGGAAGAGCCCACGACTTCACCGTTTTTGCCTTCCCCAAGCCTGAAGCTCCCCCTTTCCAACAGTGCACTCCCCAGTCAGGCCCTGGGTGGGATTGCCTCAGGGCTGGGCATGCAAAACTTGAACTCTTCTAGACAGGTAAGGCTGTTGGGAAAGAGTGGGCAGTGTCTGCATTCATTCTCCTGACTTTTTTAAACTATTAGAGAATAAACTATTGTTTTCAGGTGATGCTTGGATGTTAAGACATGAGGGAATAGGGAAACAACTGAAATGCCCTTAGGACCGCCCTTGGCATGCTCAGGGAAGCTCAGGACTGAGTGGCAGTTCCTGGAATTTAGCTACTCCATAGGAATGATTCAAGATTGTTTTTACACTGGACTAAAGTGTATTTGAGTTCCTGTCTGCACTCAGAACTAACTTGGTACTGGATAAAGTGCCGGTGTGTTACCAAGAGCTCTTCACCATGGGGCCTCTCCCCAGAAATGGGACGTCTGTGAACTTAGCAGAGCTCCTGGCTGTCTTTCCCGCTTGTGTTGTATGTGAGAAAGGAACTGAGAGAACCGAGTGCCTGTTAAGAAGCTAAGCAGTCCCTAGAGTATCTGTGGTCCCTGAAGGATTGTCATGGACCTGTCGGCTCTTAGCAGCTCCTTGTCAGGTTAGTGACAAGTCTGAACCCTAGAAACGCACTCTCTCAGGGCCAAAGCACAGGCATAGCAAACTCTGTTGCCTAGTCCCTCTCTGTCGACTTTCCAACAAAGACAGCCATCCTGCTCCAACCTGTCAGCCAGGTGGCTCATGCTGCAGTATGCAGAACACACGCCAATGATATTCATTGTATTGGATAACAGGTTAACTCTCTGACTCTGCTAACTGATCCAGCCTTGGGGTTTGTTGAAGTAACTGAACGGCCACATTTCCCATGAAATAGACTCCTCCTTCACCTGTTTCACCATGATCACTGCACTTTGTGTCTGACTGAACACAGGGAGTTTATAGGGAACGGAGTGTGTCACCCAGACCGCGTCTTATTACTGTTATTTTTGAAACATTCTTAATTATCTCTTTAACTGATCGCCTTGTTTGGAGATGCTTTAAAATGCACTGATATGAGCCGGGCAGTGGTGGCGCACGCCTTTAATCCCAGCATTTGGGAGGCAGAGGCAGGCGGATCTCTGTGAGTTCGAGACCAGCCTGGTCTACAGAGCTAATTCCAGGACAGGCTCCAAAGCCACAGAGAAACCCTGTCTCGAAAAACCAAAAAAAAAAAAAAAAAAAAAAAAAAAAAGATGCACTGATATGTGTGTGTCCTATGATTTAAAATCATAGCTTCCTAGGCTGATTTTTCATCCTCTATAACCTGTACAAATTGCACTCATTCAGAGTGCAGTTAAGGATCAGGTTAAAGGAGTGGGAAACAGAAAAAAATTGGCATTCATGGTGTGAAACCTATTGTTTCACCCTTCCCCAGCCTACCTACCCCTAAAAGCTGTTCTGTCTCCTGCAGATCCCGAGTGGCAATCTGGGTGTGTTTGGCAATAGCGGAGCAGCACAAGCCAGGACCATGCAGCAGACGCCAGTGCAGCCTCTTAATTCCTCCCAGCCCAGCCTCCGTGCTCAAGTGCCTCAGTTTCTATCCCCTCAGGTCTGACCCAATAAACTCTGCATGCTGTGCTTGGTTTAAGGAGATTACTGTGATAACCTGATGGTCTTCTTGGTCTAAGGAGATTACT